>NW_015378214.1:0-63654 GCF_001204775.2 Aspergillus nomiae NRRL 13137 | reverse complement strand
CCAGCCCCCGGCGCTCCCGGCTTTCCCCCGATGCCCGGTGCCGTCCCCGGCCAACCTGGTTTCAGCCCCAGTTCTACTCCCGGTATAAACGGTCCCCCGGGCCAAGAGGCGGGTATGCGCCCCACCGGGTGCAGGCTCAGCGAGTCTCCCCGGCCCGCCGCCGGGATTGGGCGAGCCTCGTTGAGTTTTGTATGTGTGGTTGGTTGGGTTCGTTTTCGTGGATGGATGGGAATGTCTTAACTATTGGGGTTTTATGTTTGGGTTTATGCTGCAAATTTAAACTTATACCTTGCCTTGCTGCTCTTTTTATATTCTTATTTTGTTAAAGGTGTGTGTGTGTGTCTACTAGAGTTCTGTTTCCGGCGTGCGGACTTCGGGATATGGTGTTTTTCTTTGAAAAAAACTTTTGTCTACTGAGAACTGAATAGTTGGGAGAGAGCAATCCGAAACTGTAGTAGTATGGTTATGTTGATTGTTAGACTGTTGTGTTCTGGGATGGACAAATGCTCTAAGGCAATATAATACGACTTTTTATAAAGTCATATGTAGCATCCAATGTCAGGTTAGTATCTACTTGGGTCAATCACCGAGAGGTTGGACTAGCTCTTCTCTGTACGCACGTGTCCACCGATTGGGTATCTTTAAATCACTTGCAATTCAAATACCATACGTCTACAGACGTGGGCACTAGCATTATGATTTCCTTTCATACATGAAATCACAAATAATACACAGGGACATCGGCTCAGGCCGAAGGTAGCCCCCTGTCTTAAGATATATAGATCACATTGACCACAAAACCCAAGTCCCAAATCTCCAAATCCAATGCTTTAGAACGCCGTGTAATAACAAGAAAGAAAATCCTGGTCAGGTGCAAAAGAGGGCAAGGGGTTATATAGAAGTAAAAGAAGAAAGAAGAAGCGAATTTTTCAGTATATCACAGTATACGGAAAAGGAACAGTGGTTGAAAGAAAAGCAAACATGTGAAGGGGACGAAAACAAAATGCACCTGGTGCAAGGCAAAGTGGAATCAGGATGGCAGATGACCCACTCCATTTACGCGCTAAGCCGTAATTCGTCTCAAGCAAAGCGATCAAACATTCATTGTATTCCTTTAGTGATCATATCCAGCTCCTCTTTGCCATGGACTGGGGTTGTTCTGGTGCCTATAAGCGTTGGGGTTATTGAGTGGGGACGCAGTGTAACCCCGCGGGACGGGTGACGTTGACCGCGCGTAGCCGGGAGGTTCTTGTCGTCCGGAAGCGTCGCTGGGGAACAGTGGCAAGGAAGGATCAACTGGAGAGACAGGGGCTTGACGACTGTTAGGCCCTTGATCATGGCCGTGCACATCGAGGTTTTGACGGTTGATACTGGCTCCGTTGCCGCTGGAGAAGGAGCCGTTGTCATCATCAAATGGACTAGACTTGTAGGATCCAGTCTTGACATCGCCGCGGGCAGCGGCACCCAGGGCATCCAACTCAGTCGTCAGCTGGCCCTGGGACTTGATGAAAGAGCCACGGTCGTCCCTCATGGGCTGGTACCGCATATCCGGGTTCTTCGACACGATGGCATAGATGGAAGCGATCAACACGAGGAGTAAGAGAATCAGAGCAAATACGGCATTGATCACGAAGAAGACAACACCCATGACACCTGTTACCAGGCCAGGTTGGTTGAAAACTTCAGAGAAGAAGAGAAGGAAGATGACGTTGAGGAAGTTCACGGCAGCGATGGAGATATTATAGATGTTGGTCTTCTTGTCCATCCATGGCCGCAGAACACTGACGGCAATCAACATACCGGCCTCAAGAATAACCAAGGCAACAGTCATCACAACTGGCGCTTCTTGACTCAGGCCGATAAACATGCCTTTAACCAGGATGTAGCCTAGAACTGGGATGACAAAATAGTATGCAGTCGCGCGGTATTGCACATACAAGAATCCCCACTTGTTCAGACATGTAGGGTCAGAGTAGAGGATGTATGCAGGGTTTTTGTGCATGGTAATGGAACGCTTTGCCAGAAGGATGACCTTGAAGGCAGCCCACCCCAGAGCCGCGAGAATCGAAAAGAACATGATCACAGCCAAGACAACCTCAGCTGCAGAGTCATGCTGGGTAAATTCCCACAAACAGAGGACGGTCATCTGAGGGAAACCAATCAAAGTAAGTCGGAACAAAATACCACGGGCGACGATCTTCCAACCGTTACGGAAATCTTGGAACTTATCAGTCTTCATCTTGCCGTTCTTAGCAAGGACCTCACAGCCGGCCTTGAAGAGCGACACGAGGATCATCACCACAGCCACGAAGAAAACGAAGAAGATAAGACCAGTCAGGAAAATATTAGTCGCCTCAATCCCGGCCTTGAAACCAACTCGCTTAATACCGCGGACAACAAGATTCTCGGTGTTGGCTGTCTCGGATTCGGCACCGGAACGCTTCAATATGTCTGATGCCTTCTTGACTAAACCCGTTGCTTCGTCGAGAGTTCGCTTTTTGAGCACTTGCACAGACGTTGTCGAGAGCTCGGAAAGGGTTGTTGAAGGCGTTCCTCCCGTCGATCTTTGATACCAGGTACAAATGCTTTCCAGGAACCCAATATGGATGATACCCATACTCCACTGGAAGTTTTGGGTCCACGCCTCAACGATCGGGGGCATATGAACAGATGTCATACCGATCATGGCCTGGGATTGCATAAAGCTGAAAAGTGACAGTGCATTGGCCGCCACGTGCGCGGCGGTGTTTGAATGTCCTAAGCCAGAAGTGATAGCAGAAGCAGCTAAACCTAACCCAGAGATTATGGCTGTTGACCAGCCGACTCCTTTTTGGTAAACCGTCTTGCCATTTGATAAAGAAGCCTCAACGCACGCGATGCTTTCGCCAGTATCAGTGGAGTTGATGTAAATACGGACGGAAGCATCGAGATCGGGAACCGTATATGCAATGCCTACGTGATCACGTTAGCGACAATGACCGTCCCCAAGCATAAAGTTGGTACCCACCTGGGATACTATTTACGACATCTTGCGGAACATCAATCTGAGCCTTCGGAACATCGATAGGTCCGGCACTCATAGGGCATAGACCCCCAATGTTCATCTCGCAGGGGTCGAGTTCTCTTTTAAGCGCGGTGTAGCCATACGCATCAAGCACGATTTCCGCCTTGACTTTACCCGAGATTGCAGCGACTCCATCGAAACTGAAGACCAACGACCTGTTGTTCGGCGTGAACGTTACTTTGAAAAGGGTTGCTGTGAAGTTCGAACTATCTTGGCATAGGTTAAGCGCATTGGATTCGATCAGGTTGGTCGCAGCTACTAGTGGTGCGCTGATAAAGGCGAGCAGAAGAGTGGACAGAAGCGCCTTGAACCGCATTTTCGTGATAGGATTACCGACTTCAACTCCTCCGGTAGGTAGCGAATGTAATTTTTATGGATTATGAGCGAGAGAATAGGGTGACACCAGAAGCGAGATAGAATAGGTGGTACTCCAGAGCACCAGCTTGGGACCGGCCGGATGCGGAAGTCTCACGGTACACTGGGTCGTAATCTTGTGCCAAGTCGTCTAAAAGCGAGAGCGAGGAAGGAGGTATCCAAAATGGCGGAAGGTAAAAATTATTGTAAAATATTTCCTATATTGGTTACAACTTCACGTCATTGAAGTATCACTGGGCGGTAAATGGATGACCACAGCGACTGCTCATTCAAAAGCACAAGAGAAGGACGAGGGTAGGAGAGAGAAAAAAAAATATGTAAATAAAAGAAGGCACCAAATAAGCGAATGATAAAGAATGGAATGGGTTAACGAGTGTTAGATAGTCGGGGGGGAGTTGTAGAGAGTTTGAATGGTACAATAAAGCGAGCGGGACGGCGACACACAGTATAGCCTTGAAGGGGTCGAGACCAGGGGAGACGGATGGTTGCCTGAGTCTCCCAGAAACGGAGAGGAGACCGTTCTCACTCGAATTGACGAGGAGAGATTCGGAGGGGGGTGGAGGAAACGAGCGAAAGGGGAGAAGGTGTAGCAAAAAAAGGAAAAGAGAAAAGAAGAAGATGAAGAGATGAAGATGGCCTCTCTCTTGTCTCCTTCAGGCGACGATATTTCTTCAGGGGAGAGAATCAAAGCCGCTGAGCCCCGGTTGGAGGAGAGACGGTCGGAATGCTCGTGAAACACCTGACGCTGAGACCCTGACTCAGCACGGGGGGTGATTTAGGACGTCGGGGCCAATCACAGGCGGCGTAGCGATGGTCTGAAGAATGGATTTTCCTCGCCCTTGACCACACTCGTAGTAGCAACAACGAAACTAAAGTATGCGTGTCTGTGTCTGGAAGCACAACACTTCTGACATCAACCAGTTGGGCTCGAAAGAAACGAAGGGGTGAAATATGGGGAAGCCCGGGAGGGGAATGAAAAAAGAAGAAAAGAGAAAATTAAAACCTAAAAATCTGGAAAAAAACAACCAAGAAAATGAGAATGATGCCAACACCAAATTGACTATTCCTACTACCACCCTGCCGACAACCTGGCCATCTTCCCTACAAATTAACTCGGCTTTCGCTCTAAAGGGAAGCTCTCTTTTCCACTTTTACGTTTTCTCAGTACCAGTCGGCGCACGCGCGTCTCTCAGGGGGGGGTTGGTTCTGGGCCCGCATGCGGATGGTTATGCTCATTGCCCACGGTTCATACCTCTGATTTGCTCACCACTACCGGCCAAGAGAACCTAGTTAGCGCCTGCGAAAAGGCTGGGAATGATCCCAAGACCACACCAGAGGATTGCGAGATTACAACCATGACTTGATCTGGTGGAGTTGCCTCTCCAGATACGACACCGCAAGAGGTAAAGAAAAAAAAAGCCAACTACGGAGTACACGGTAGTATGATCTGTGGATCTTCTTGCCGCTCGTCTTACCCTAATTACTTGCGTTCGGATGCTGAGGATAGCCGCCGTTCATCCCCATCCTGTCAATGAACACATCGACTCTGGAGTACTTGGCGACTTTTTTTTTGAATTTTGATTCCTTGCCTTATCTTTCTGCCTACTGACACCCTTTGCGCTTCGTAGGCTGGGGACTGCTGCTTCATGGCTTTCTATTAATAACTGACTACATGATATCTCACAATGTATGGATGTACTGCATGTCCACAGGTGCATACTGCTTGACCCACCAGCCATTATTGGCCCTGCAAGAGCTCCAATGAAAGTACCATCGCATATGCACTCCATACCCTATATGCTCATAACGTGGTTTTATTTTCTATCGAAACTGTCAACCATTCACACCTCATGGTGATCTCCCAGTCTATGTAATATACGTAGTGAACAGTATGTCAATCCCAAGAGGCGGGTCTCCGCAGTTCTTGTCGCCGTGCTCCGTGTTCGTTTGCTCTACCAAACGGGTTTCTCCTCTTTCTTTTTCTTCTTTAATTACACAACTCGGCTAGCGTTGAGATTACCAAGAAGGTTACAGACTAAGTGGCATTCTGTTCGTTAGTCTACAATGCACAGCCCCTCCCATTCAAAAACAAGGGCAATCAGGTTGCCCTTCGAATAACTCCCAAGTCTCATAGAACGGCAAACTCGGTAATTAAATTGTCTTGGGCGTCAATTCATCCATTGTAAATTCTATGAGAATGGGAACAACAATCACCACAAGTGTCTTTTGAATATAGATAAAATTCCGGGAATGGAAAGTTCCCCTCCTCCATCCCTGAGGTGATCAGCATTGATCACCGTTGTCGCTGCCATCATCGGAATGCGTGTCATGACGTCTTGACCCCATCGGATCCTCATGATCTGATGCGTCCCTGGGGCACGCGGTGAGTTTGCACTGTATTTTCCCCTGTATTTCCTGGTTCATGAAATTCTTGAAAAGTGAATGAATCATGACCAGGAATTAGTAGGGAAGGTCTTGACGATTTCTCAACCATGGGCGGCAGGCGCTTCCTATTTTTAGCACCAGGTCTTTCTGAACCCAGACCGTGAAGACTTTTCCTGTCATGCGTGTCAAGCTTAACCACTGGCTTCACCATTTTCCTCATTAGTGGTCCTGTTTCATATCCAGTCCCTATTAATCTAGTTGAAATATATTACTAGCCTTCTATATGAGTGGCTCGGAATCTCGTTTCAGATAAGCCAACTGGTGGATAACATATATTGTAACTGCCTAACCAGACTCCCTGGGAACAGCTCAGCTAGAGCAACCAGTTCATCTCTTCCTTTGCCGCCAGAGAGTCGGCGGTGTCCTTGGCATTATCAACACTCATCAACTCAGGAAACACCGATTCACCATTGTCCTCGTGGCGCACATAATATGCCAGGTCGCTTCCAGGTTGTAAGTGCGTTTGACTGAATCCATTCCCTAGATAGGCGAACCGGTTCTTTGTCGCGTATGTGACGTGGAAATCCTCGAACCGCTGAACGGCTAGGGCTTCTATATAGCTCAGTCCGCTCCCAGGCCATAGTCCACTGACCTTACCGGTATTGGCATTTTTAAACCAAGATCGACAGTCGCTCTCCCAGACTGTGCTCTTCATGAATAAGTCCTTCTGCTCCATGAAGTCATCGACCGCTTCTACCTTAGGCTCGAACGTGCGGATGTCTTCTTTCTGCCACCGATTGAGAAACCTAGCGATATAGTGTCCCTGCGCCTCGATGCAAATGATGACGGGTGAATTGGCCAGGGGGCTGTTAGGGCCAAGTAACATGAAGTAGTTCGGAAAACCGTGGGCCGCGACTCCCAGGTAACTTCGAGGTTCCTTTTCCCATGCTTCGGCAAGATTGGTGTCATCGCGACCTATTAATGGAAACGCGGGTCGAAAGCTGGTGTGGAAGCCTGTGGCACAAACCAAAACATCAAATGCATACTCGCTGCCGTCTAGCATTATGCCGCCAGACGGTATTATCTTCTTAATATTCCCAATGACAGGCGTGACGTTGGGCTTTTGGAGGCTTCCTAGGTATTCCGTACTGGGCTATAACGCTGTTAGTAGGATATGCTGCTGGCGAGGTAGGATATCAGACTGTAAGGCGACGACATCCTAGTGGATGTCCTGGAATCAGCTTTTCTGCAAGCCTATCATCACCAATCGCATCTTTCATTAATTGTTTCGACCATTGGGTGGCTGCTTTTTGGGGCACCGTGTCTTTAAGGAAGAGGGGCAAAAAGGTCGCATAGTTGGCCTCGATATCTTTCCGTAGCCGGAGCAGTTCTCTGGGATTATCTTGAAACGTCTGCTTCTCTTCATCTGTGTAACTGCGTTTTTGGTATCTCAATTTTGGTATCACCCAAGTCGGTCTGCGCATGAAGGCTATGACATGCTCTGCAGTTCTTATTGGCGCTGTTAGAGATGTGACGTACAAGGATAGCCTAACTTACCTTTGAAGCTCAGGAAGCAACTGTATACCGGAAGACCTAGCAAACTCAGTAACTTGGGGTCTTGAGCAGCAAGAAGCAACTAGCCTTACCCATTCCCAATCAACCCGACCCGCTTTCCAGTCAACGACAAAGATTCATCCCAATTTGCGGTATGGAGCAGCATTCCTTTGAATGATCCAAGACCTGGTGTGGAAGGCCAACGCCGGGAGTTTAAATAGCCAGTGGCATTTATTAGGAAGTCGCACCTTTTCTCAAAGATTTCCTTGTTGGCATTCTCAACTCGAACCTTCCATTGTGAGTTTGCATCATCCCAATTCGCACCCACCACCCGATGGTTGCAATTGATAAAATCGCGAAGACCATGTTTGTCCGCAAACCCAGAGAAGTAGCTATGGACCTCCGGGGCTGATGCGTAACTAGCTGACCAGTCCCACTTAGGCTCGAAGGAGTAAGTGTACATGTGCCTGTTGAATAAGTTCTCTCTTCTGCCATGAAGTATATGATCCACTCACGATGGGACGTCACAGGTACCTGAGCCTGGTTATCAGATTTTCTTACTTGCCTCCTCGAGGATAAATACTCACATCCGGGATATCGATTCTCAAACCAAGTTCCCCCGATATCTTCATTCTTCTCATACACTTCCAGCGTATAGTCCGTAAATGATGTCTTAAGCATATATGCAAGATATAATCCTGACGGCCCTGCTCCGATGCAGATAACGCGCATCATGCGATTGGCATGGATGGGCTTATCACGACGATTCTCCATAATTGGTCATATAATATCGCTGTGATCTAAGATGCTTGTAACGAGAAACGATAATCTCGAGAAAACACTCCCTTTACTCATCATTATTTGTATTCAGATACGCTCTTCCACGTGGTCACAGTATGATGTAATATCTTGGTATAGGACTTCTCCATTCTTGTTTTTTCGTCCCTATAAACAAGGAAGTATTGTAAGATGAAGCTAATAGCAAGCACATCAAGCATAGTATACGTTACTAACTATCCAGTACCTTTACTAACACTTGATTTTGAACTTGGTGAATCTGCTGTTCATTCCTGGGTAAGCCCAGCTATGAGAGTTCTCAGGATCCTCCAAATCAGTCAGAAATCATAGAAAGTAATCAGTACGATATATGTATATAGAAGCTCTTAAAAGGGTATTTCATTAATCTAATTGGGAGAATCCCATTGATCTGCACGATGCTGTTCCCCACTGCTCAGGGCAATATGATGCTACTTCTTCATACGGAATAGCGCCATTGCCAAGTAGGGGTAATTTCTGCCTCAGTAGCGTGGCTCATAATCTTCAGACCGCCCAGCTATCAATGGCTATCAGCACGTGATGCGGGAAGTTTGACCAGGCAATATTTTCGCTCCGCAAAAAATTGTCTTCCGCCGAGAAAAAAAAAAAAAAGGCTCCGCATCTCACGTTTTTCATTTGGCAAGTTTTCCAGGAAACCCCCCCTGGAGGAATTTACGCCAAAATGCCGATTCCTGTGGATAACGCTCAATCTATCTCGAAGAAGCGCAAGAGAAAGCATGGTGGAAATGCGCGCAAGGAAGAGGCTGCTGCCCCGGCTACAACTGAAGCCGTGACCGATTCTCCCGCAAAGGAGGAAGTTACCGTCGATAAGAAGAAGGCGAAGAAAGAAAAGTCCAAAAAGCAGAAGGTCGAACACATGTCTAGTGATGACGAGAAGAAAGATGCGGAGGAATCTGAGCAGGAGGCCTCTGACAATGAAGAGGAGAAGAGCGATGCTGAAGAGACACCCGCCGTCGACGGTGAGGATCTGCCTTCTGCGGATACAATCCGTCTGCCCCAGCAGGATGGCGACCCGGTGAAGTTCACGGAGCTGGGATTGTCAGAGAAGACTATGAAGGGTATCGAGGGAATGGGATTCGAGACGATGACGGAAGTCCAACGGCGTACAATTCCTCCTCTGCTTGCTGGTCGCGATGTCCTCGGTGCTGCAAAGACTGGTTCCGGAAAGACCTTGTCCTTCTTGATTCCTGCCATTGAAATGCTTAGCGCTCTACGATTCAAGCCGAGAAACGGTATGTACTGCGCATTCTCATGTGGTTCCACAGTTTGTATACTAATTTGTGTGTGTTTTGGTTAGGTACTGGTGCCATTATTGTCAGTCCAACTCGCGAGCTTGCACTTCAGATTTTCGGTCAAGTTAGGGAACTCTTGGCGCATCACAGCCAGACCTACGGTATTGTCATCGGAGGTGCAAACAGGAGAGCCGAGGCGGAGAAGCTCATGAAGGGTGTTAACCTTCTCGTGGCAACACCTGGACGTCTGCTCGATCATCTTCAGAATACGCAAGGATTCGTGTTCAAGAACTTGCGCACACTTATCAGTATGACAGCCCTTTCTGGCATTGTGAGTGGATGAATGGAATGACTGACTGTTGACAGTTGACGAGGCGGACCGTATCCTGGAAGTCGGTTTCGAGGATGAAATGCGCCAAATTGCCAAGATCCTTCCTTCTGAGAACAGACAAACCATGCTGTTCTCCGCGACGCAGACTACCAAGGTTGAAGATTTGGCTCGAATCTCTCTCAGACCTGGCCCTCTCTACATCAACGTCGACCATCGCAAGGAGCACAGTACCGTTGAGGGACTGGAGCAAGGCTATGTCATCTGTGAAGCTGACAAGCGTTTCTTGCTCCTGTTCTCTTTCCTCAAGCGCAACCTTAAGAAGAAGATCATCGTTTTCCTGAGCAGCTGCAACTCTGTCAAGTACTACGGTGAATTACTCAACGTAAGTATATCCAATATTGTGAGCTAAGGTTCGTAGCTAACGCCACGGAACTATAGTATATCGATCTCCCTGTGCTTGACCTGCACGGAAAGCAGAAGCAGCAGAAGCGGACCAACACATTCTTCGAGTTCTGCAATGCTAAGCAGGGAACTCTGATCTGTACTGACGTTGCCGCCCGAGGCTTAGATGTATGTCAAGTGCCTCCCTGCCCTTATGTCTGTCTCTGTTACACCTGTCTAACTTGCTCAAGATTCCCGCCGTGGACTGGATTATCCAGTTCGACCCCCCAGATGACCCTCGTGACTACATTCACCGTGTTGGTCGTACAGCCCGTGGATCTAACGGAAAGGGCCGCAGTCTGATGTTCTTGCAACCCTCTGAAGTAGGGTTCCTGAAGCATCTGAAGGAGGCTCGAGTACCCGTCGTGGAGTTTGACTTCCCGGCTCAGAAGATTGTCAATGTTCAGTCTCAACTGGAGAAGCTCATTGGCCAGAACTACTATTTGAACAAGGTAAGCTTCCCTCATTCAAACATTGTCTCCTGTTCTTATACTCATGCATCCGCAAACAGTCCGCCAAGGAAGGTTACCGCTCCTACCTTCAGGCATATGCCTCCCATTCTCTCCGGTCCGTCTTCGACGTGCACAAGCTCGACCTGGTTAAGGTGTCCAAGGGCTTCGGCTTCTCGACGCCTCCCCGCATCGATATCCAGCTCGGTTCCAGCCTGAAAGACAAACAACCACAGGGCCGACGGAACTACGGCAGCCAGCCCGGCTCGAAGTTCAAGCGCAAGCATAATGATGACTGATTCGATCTAGTAGAGGGAAAAAGCAATTGTCTTGCATGTTTTTTGTCCGTTGGCCTGGAGTTTAACCTGGATCTTTTTTGTTCTATATTATTATCATGGCATATCCTATTTTACTTGCCTCCGTACACCAGCTATGGAATTGTATCTAGATACGTCTTCAAGGAATACCAAAAATCACAGCATTCAACCCTTGTTCGATCCCTTGTCTGGGTCATGTAGGTCATCCATGATGCCTAAGGTAGTACAGTTGGTAATGCGACCGCAGGTGCAGCCATCTATTTCTGTACTTTTTTTTCTTGCAAGGGTGTCATCTCCGGATACGACGTCCCCCGCAGCCAGGGGAGTCTGCGGTTTATTTTGTCTACGAACATACCCTGCACATTTGGTACGATCGTCGGGTCATGAAAACGAAAGACACGAGAAAAACCGGCGTTCCTAGTTCAGAGCGTTGCAGTAACCACATTGGAGCAGTAGCATTTAGATAGCACCTACATTCTATACAACCTACCCCCGGCGACCGAGTTCCGGTTAAATAACGAGGGGACGGTTCAGATAAGGGTCAGCGGAACCAAGGATACAGAGGGTTTCCGTTCCACGGTTCGCGTAAGCAGACAACATACGGAGCACATAAATATACTACTATAATCCTCGGGTAATGGCAGGCACCCGCGCGGCCTGGAAAGGTTGATTCGATGAACGAACGAATACTACCTACTAGTCGATTCGTGGCGAACCGAGCAAGGGCCGGGTGGCTGGGCTGGTGGCTGGGGAGGTTGATCGCCCACCAAGCAAAGTTTTTGTCGGGCGAAAACGAATGGATTAAACTAACGGTTAGTAACTTTGGGGAAAGGATCTCGGACAATCGTGTTTCAATGCTCGATTGGATTGAGAAGAGAAAGTAATAAGGCACGGTGCCTTAGGCACGACTGTATTCTCATTGCGACCAATCAGTGACATGGGATGATGGACTTTTTGTCACAAGGAAGGGATAATGTGATGAGTTGGCAGCGGCAGGGCCAATGGAAGTGGAGGAGGGAGGGTCGCCCGAGAGACTGGACGGAGCGTCTGTCAGGGTGGGTATCAATGCTCGTGGCGGGTCTGCCTAGGTTGACTCTCACTCTCTCCACTTTTGGGGATGATCCCGTCAATGCTGTGATTCTTTCATTCATAGGGTTGCAAAATGATGCTGCTGCTTATTAGGCTGCATTCTTCGTTCCTGGATCAGCGTCTATCTACGTCGAGAGAGGGCCCCAATTGACGGCATAAGAGGCGTTTCATCGGTGCTTTCCTCGATGCCACTTCATACCTACGGGGAAGCGGTCTTGCTCGCTGCCAGTCTTCGTTTCATCTTCATGTTGGAAACCAAGAAGTCCCGACACACCTGTGCAACGGTCATAGGGCCATTGGTAGGGCTCTTGGGGACCGTCCGACAGGCAGAGTCAATTCCCACAGAGGACAGATCACATTCCGGTCACACCACGTTGAGACATGGCCGCCTTCTCGGTGGAATGAACGCCTTCGTGATAGAAGAATGCTAAGAAGGAATGGAAGGCAAAGCGAAGCGGGAAAGAAGGTTTTTTGGGATTTTTATATGAACTTTGAAAGCCCAAGTGACGGAGGGGTTCACGATTAAGAGTCCAATCAAGGTTACTTGCAATGTCAAGGTTGTAGGGAGAGGCCATCCACGTATATGTACTATTTACACAGTAGTATCTGGGGCCGTCTTGCCATGGGGATCATTGGGCGAGAACCCCGATTTCGACCACAGCGTGATTTTCAACTTCCAACCATTAAGAATGGTTGATCGAGTTGCAAACGAGGGAAGATTCGAACAAATAAAAGGGAAGGACTGGAAAAACTAAAATGAGAAAAAAAATAAATAATAAATAATAAAGAATAGTAATAATAATAAATAAAAGGCAAGGCTGGGAAACGATCTTTTCCTTGTCAGATGGGGCTGTTTTGTTGTCCGCCGCTAAACCATCTTTTAGTTCGCCAACTGTCCATCGATCCATCAAGCTATTATTATTATCCACGTTCATTCACTGTCTTTATACCCCTCCGAACCAGCCTTCGCCTTTTTTCCATTTTTCCCAGGACCGCCATTATTCCCACCGCTCAGCAATTATTGTTGTCTTTGCCGATGGTGGCCAGTATCCCACCGTCTGGCTTTTGAATTTTCTTTTTGTTTTTTTCTTTTGGTCTTAATTTTCCCTCCCATCCTTACTTGCGACTTTACATCCAATGAGTTTTCTATTTGGCGGTATAGCATGTTAGGCATGTGCCTCTAAAATTCCCGACGGGCCCAAATTAATTTATTGCCTTTCTACACCGATTCTTGCAGCTGTTATCGCTCATCCTCATCTACGCCCAAGTGAGGGATCAGCCGCTCAATTCTAACGGCTTTTACCTTTCCCTCCCACCACATTCTCTTCCTCTTTTGTTCTTGATTCCTCCTCACTGGTCTTGTCTCTTCCCCCCTCCCATACATGCTACATTGCTTCTAATTACTGCGCTGGTACGCTTAATTTCCTTTCTCCTGTGTGATATCAGATCCTCTACATCCTCCTCACCTCCTCTCCGACCCACGATCATACCTTCCCCACCCACTCTTGCCCAACACCAACACCATCACCACCACTGCCTGTCCAATCTGTAGTGACCTTCAGTCCGCAAGCAGCGTGGATTCCCTCCCAGATTGCTTGTCACTCTACCAGCCTCTATTCCCTTGCACGCTTCCTGCCCCCTGAAAGAAAACAAGGTCCCACTCCCCGAAAAGGAAATCAAAAAAGCAAAAGCAAAAAGAAAAAAAAAATTAGTGGACGAAATTAACTTGCCAGGGGTAATGGTCGGGTCTGGTTGAAAGGAGAGTCTCCTTATTCCTCCACCATGGTGTCGACACCCGCAGACCGATCTTACCTGCACCCACTGAATCTATTGTCGACACTACCACCACTGGAGGTAGCGTAACAGGGACTGATTTGGCAACTGACGTATCTCGACGCACAGACAAATCGTCATACTCCATACCGGACGACGGCAGTCCCGTAACTATCTCCACTCGGCGCAAAAACCGTACCCACGGGGACGAATCCAAGCTGTCCCGGTCAGCGCAGCACTCCCAGACCTCCCTGCTCATCGAATATTTCGAGGGCGGGAAGGGTTCTGGCTCCTTGGTCTCCCGACCCAGTGTCCGAGTTCGAGTCACTCCTTCAAACTCCCGGAAGCGCAAGGATTCAAAGGATCATATCCAGATTACTGAATCGAACGGGAACCGCAAACCCATCTACTCGCGCCGGATCTCTTTTAGCTCGCCATCCAAGAACAACAACAAGTCAAGTGATGATTATAGTATCTGCTCTTTCAACTCAGGTACCGATGAGAACCAGCAGCCCTCTGGTCATACACCCGTGGAAATCGAGCTTGTGAATCGCGACCAGAGCAGTGAGCTGTCTAGCGACGCAAGGTACTTCCAACCAACCTCGGACATCTCGTCGATGCCCGCAGATAGCATGCTAGAAGCCTCCTCTTCTGGTATACGACGAAAACGCAGCCAAAGTTCATCGCGGGAACGCGAGCACAGTCCGGAATACAAAGACTACCTCCAAACACCTAGGCGACAAAGAAGCCGCAGTCTGAGTACGGAACGCATCGCTCATCGAGTCGCAGAGAAACTGAGTAACGATCCTCGTGAGACTTCCAAAGGCCAACAGAACAAGGGAGACCTTGTCGACTTCCACGAACCAGAGTCCAAGTCCCGATCTCGCTTGTCGGCGTATCCGGACGAAGACATGAGTCCGAATCCGAGTTTGCTCAGCACGTCGGCGCTGTCCGCCCATCGTAAGTCTGGCGATCAGTATTCCTTCCGGTCTGGCACCTCCAAGTCCTCAATCAACAACCCAAAGCTTCTCGAAACCGTTGAAGATGCCATCCGTCGGTTGATATTGCCCGAGCTAAAAGAGCTCAAAAAGGACCAAAAGGTGATGACCAATACGTCCAAATTTGAACGTGACATGAATGCATCACACTCGTCCGCGAGCACCCCATCGCGAGACGAACTCAGAAGACGCCTCTCGAAGCATGCCAGCGCTCCTGATGTGACGTGGCCTACCGTCGTCCTGAATAAGGATGACCAGGACGAGGGCATAGTCCTTTCCGGCGAGCCGGCTCCCACGCAACAAGAGCGCAGGCCCAGCAAGGGCAGCGACTCACCGTCCGAAGCAAGCTACGTCAAATGGGGCCTTCGGCCAGAACTGACAGAACAGGAGAAGCTACGTCGGCAAAAGAGCAAGGGGTTGCGGGATGCCGAAAAGGCCGCCAGAGTTGGGTCAGCTCTGACCGCAGCCGCGCTTAAGCACCATGATTCTCGTTCCAGCATCGACAAAACTGAACGACGAAGGCCAAGTGGCCCGAGGAGTGGCAGTTTCAACGATACCGAATTGGTCTTCCAGAAACACAACGTGGCACCCATGCCGCTGCGCAGCGCGATTGAGTCCGACATGACCCGAGACTCGCTTCTTTCCGAACAGACCGCAGAGCCCTATGGTTCCCGTGAGACCTCCGAAATCCACGAGGGCCATAGTCCGCATCGAGAATTGCTGGATTCACGATATGACCTTAAGCATAGCAACTTCTCTAGCCACGACCTGTCGCTCCACGATTATCCCGAAGAAGAAGATCGCGAACGGAGCCTTTCACCTGTAGGTGACGCTGCCGCTGGAGCTATTGCAGCTGCCGCAGCGGCCAACCTCCTAGATGAACAGTACGGGCGTCACGGCTCTAAATTCACTGACCGTCGGCGCACCCTCAGCCCCATCCAGAGCGTGGCTAGCAACCAGAGCGAGTCCCACATTAAACAGGATTCAACCCAACCAATTGAGCATGAATTCTCTGGAACTGAGAAAGAGATGGAGCAACGCCTCTCCATAGATTCGCTTTCATCTGCCCCAAGTACCAACCTTGCAAGGTCTTCACGACCTCACGGTATCAATCTTGCCGGCCAAAAAGAGATCCTACGAAATAACAACAAGTATGGGGCTGAACTTGGGTATGAAGAATCCCCCGCCATGTCACCACGATCGATGACGGAGACCGCAAGTACTGACCCCAAAAGGATGACCGGCTTTGCGGACGAGAGTGAGGTGAGCTACATGGAAAAAGTAAACCAAGGTCAGCCCGTTGCAGGCATCGGTGCCAACCCTCAGGTTATCCATCCCATAGCAGTCGAATCCGCCGTGGCCTCTCTTCTTGATCCGTCAATTATGGACACGAAGTCCAATCAATCTGCAACAAATCGCTCGCAGACGGACCTCTCTCGGCGTTTGGAAGGTCAAACTCCTAAGCTAGGGGAAAGGACAAACCAGACTCCTCACGGATCCCGCCAAGGAAGCCCTTTGAAACAACGTCAAGACGCCTCCAGTCCAGACGCGACCTCTTTCCCCCGACGAATGGGAGCCACGTCGCCTCCCCAGAGCGTTACACAGTCATTGGAAGACCAAACCGACCCGACACACATGTTTTCGGAAGACATCCATGACCATGAGAGCCCCAGTCCAGACGTCGACCGAAGCCCAGATTCTGAATCGGAGATCAATACGAATCCATCTATCATCCAAGGGCCAATCGGAGGAGGCATGCATGGAAGTAGCTGGGCATATGAGCAGACGCCGGATAACCGTGGCCAGTCGCCTATGTTCGACAATGCTGGTTCCGCTGGCAATAAAGGCCTGGAGTTGGATGACCAACCCGATTACGGTCATGACTACTATGAAACAAACGACTACAATCCCGATGACTACCTTGATCATCAGTACTCAAGAGGGCCGTTGTTCGGCACGCCGCCAGGTAAAGATGAAGGCTATGTGTCCGCCCCAAACCCTCTCTCGCCGGGTGTCGATACCCCAGAGCCTTTGGACAAGGGCTTTGGCGGTATGGACACCAACGGTATGGGTCTCTTTGACAGTCCTACTGGAGCTGATGATCAGTTCATGCCTGGTCACCAACGGCAACTCAGTGGCTACTCCCAGGGTGTCGGCTCGCCTCTGTACGATAGTGCAACTGGGAGGGGCATTGACCGTATCCAGTCCAAAGATATTGTCGCACTCATGGACCACGTAAGTATTCCGATACAGAATGTAAATTGTGCGAACTGATGCTGACTTGTACACAGCTCACCGTGCGCGACGCCCAGCGAAATGCTCGCGATACGGAGATTTTGGTTACCCTTGTTAGAAGCGCAGCGGAGATGCGTAACTCTTTCGAGGAAATGAAGAAGTTCATTGCTCAGCAGGACGGGATGCTCATGGAGGCAAGTGACAAGCAGCACGACCGAACGTACAGAGCTCTCGGAGGCCCTCGCCCATTGCCGGCCAGCACCAGAGGTGCCCGCCAGTCTTCTGCAGACGAAGAAGACCTACGCTCCAAGCGTAAGAACGTTTTCAAGCGTGCACTTAAAGGACTCAGTCTCAAGTCTTCCAACGACCTGTCCAGGATTGAGGACATGCTGGAGCAGCTGCTCGATGAGGTTGAAGCACTCCGCGATGGTCAAGACGAGAGGCTGGGCCGCAGCGGGCCTCGCTCTGCTAGTGTAGATCCAGAAGGCTACGAGCCCGAAGGACATGCTGGAACTTCTTCTCCCGACCATTCCGGATACTTGCTATCCACTTCTTCTCGGCCAATGCCGGAATCACGTGGTAATGGATTGCGGAGAGATTCTGAGCATCGTGTCAGCACTGTTCCAGAAGCCGATGAGGAGATGGAAATCAATGAGCGTGGAGAATTCTTGGGCCCGAACCCGGCATCGTTCGACAGCACAAACGGCCGACAGGACAGGGCTGGACCCTCCTCGGCCTCCACGCCACCTCGGGCACCCATGGCCTCTGGCGCTCTCAGTAATGAAACGTCCCCGAAGACGAATGAGAAAGCCAAGAAGCACAAGTCAAGCAGCTCCTCGTTCTTCCCCAAGATTTCCCGTTGGTCCAAAACCACAGCGTCTTCCATGGGAGACAATATCCGCAATAGCATCCAGCCAGCCCGCAAGGAGCGCCCGTCTTTCGATGCTTCGCGCTCAGGGTCCGATATCCAGGGACCGTACAAGGCCGCTGACTGGTACGATCCCCAAGGCGACGACAGACTGCGGTCGACCTACACCCTAGATGACCGACAGCAGGAGAACCGCCCGCCATCGCCTTTGGTTCCTTCCCAAGTTTCGGAAGCTCCGAAATACAGAGCTCACCGAGATAGTCTGGATCTTCAACATCCTCAGCCTCGTCAGGGGCCTACTGGCCGATACCAGTCACAGCTGGAAACACAAGCCCAGATTTACGGGATGCCATCTGGCGCCCCCTCGGACCAGTGGAATTCGAACCCGAGCTTGTCAGCTGCAAACCCCAATCCGCGACACAGCAGCGGCGCCAGTCGGCTCTCCCCGATTTCGGATGCAGGCTACTCGGAGGCCAGCTCTCGACAGACTGGTCCACCAAGGCCCCCAAAGATCAAGGATGACGGTCCATTGGTCCCTGAGCGGCCGCCAAAGGTCAAGGAGGACGATGAGCGATCGTACGTGGATCGCGTTGCTTCACGGGTAAGTCTACTTTCGTCGAGGGTGTGCAGCATTGAAGAGAAGCTGACTGAATGATTAGAACTCTGCATTACGCTCGTCTCCGCGCAGCACACCACCTCCCCGTAAACCTACCGGGCCTCGTCCGCTGAATTCGGGCAGTCAATATAGCAGTCCTGGCCGAAGGAAGCGAAGTCAATATCGAGCAAGCCCCGATCAGGTCGACGAGGAATCTCTCTACTAGTCTCGCTTGACAAGTGGATGCCAATACTTCCTTACGACATAACGACTTCTGCTATTCACCAACTTCTATTTCTTATGATTCTACGTATGTTATGCCTAGCGTCCTTGCATACGCACGATGACTTGATTTTACAACATGTTTATTATCGGGCAAAGGGGTGGATGAGGCTGTAAATTTTGGTTTTCTTTCTTACAATACCATGTACCTGCGATGTCCAATAGCGATTCCCTTCTCTTCCACATATCTTGTTGGCTATTGGTGATGATTCTTCTTGCCATGCATAATTCGAATCAAAAGCACTCGATCGTGTTCGTGTTGATATAGTCTAGAGTTCAGGATCACAATATGCACATTCATAATCGACGGTGTGAGCACCCGCCATGGCGGCACAGACCAGTATTACCTATCTTGCTTTACTTGTGAACATATGTTGGCGTATTCTGGATTGACCATCACATGAACCAATCTATACATTCTAGAGAAACGACGCCCGTCCATCTCATACTAATACAGGCGTCTTTCTCGGCTTCCTTCCCAGTCTCCTTCCTAGTTCCTTCCGGCGAGGACATATCAGAAGGAAGGAACGGCTGTGGAGAGGACGGAGAACTTCTTATAAGTCGAGTCTCTTCTCTCGTTCATTCAATGCATTGTACCATGCCCGCTTTATACTCACTATCTATTTCGTTTAACACAGTCGTTACCAGATATTTCTCACTATCCATCACTAGTTACTTGTCATTGCTCTATCATCCCACGCCTGGGAGACTCAAGATGCCATACTATGTCCAGATAGTAGTGAGAGGTGCTCTCAGTAGCAGCCTATATGTCCTCACCACCCTTAGCCGGGAGACTGCCGACTATTTCTTCCGACAACTGCAAGAGCACACTGCCATAACGGCGTTGGGATTTACTCCACTTCAAACAATCTACACCCCCACGTTCTGGTCTATCCAGTCAACCCACGAGAATACCGCCATGTTATTGACCAATCTCATCACCGAAATCCACCAGGGCACGAACCGGGACATCCCAGAGCAAGCTCAAAATTGGCTGAGAGGGAAACTCTTCATCGGCCCCCTTACCAACCAGATAGCTATCAACCCGACCAATCCTCCAGACGACAATGCTTCTGGCCACGTCAACAATCGATGCTACTACATCCGCAACCGAAATGCACCAGATTGGTGGTTTGTGCGTCCCGATAAAGTTGAAGTGAAGGTTTCAACAAGGTACCGTTCGAAATTCTGCCTCCAATTGTGCCCTAGGCGCGTTGAATCTCTGGTCCTAGTCGGCAGAGACATTTTACAGCTCACGTTGATGGAAAGGGGTAACACACACCGGTCTGTGTCCCTTTCCTCAGACAACCGACACCGTTTGATATGCCCCTTAGGCGGTAACGTGATAGATCCTTTGAAGTTCTTCTTCTGTGATTTTAGGGAAGGGGGGTTAGTGTTACTACGCCATCTCAGGAACAGGATCCTTTTCTGCAGTGGACGCCGGGTGGCGCTTTGGCTAATGAAGGGCCGGGGGAGGATTGGATGCTGGTCGCTTCGGAGATTTTACCGCGCTGATGTTGAGGATTTTATATATCTGTTTGTCTTCGGCAGTAGGAATGGACCACGTCTCTATGTATGCAGGACCAGGACCTTCACGTCTCTCCTGCCGCACCTGGTGATTCGATTATAGAAGTTACGGTCATTTCATTAACAGACTTAATACTTCGCTTCTAGAAAGTGAATGCTACTCTACTACAAAACCGTAGAGGCTGTAAGCAGTAGGGAAGTGTCTGTGTTGTCCCCCGTTGCTCTTTCCTTATTCCGTGAACGGGCAATTCCTCATACTCATGAACGCTCTCATATCTCAAGCCCACCTTTTGTTCTCTTGACAAGAACTATCAGCCTATCTGACATCCTTTCTGATATATACACTCATTTCCAGCAAAGGCTACGCCATCAGCTCTCATGGCAACCCACACCGACGAAGAGTCTGCTCTTCCCTCCAACAACCCCATCATCATCAGCACCGGTGAGGTCCTCTCTCTTCTGGGAGCCCTCATAACCCTGAAGCTTCTCCACGCTATCGCATTCCTATTTCGCCTGGACAAGAGCCGAAGACGACCACTGAAAAGCCCAGTCACTCGAGCTATCGTTCGCCGAGAGCAACTGATCATTGATATTTTCTTATCCATCATGCCCGAGGGTGTCTTCCGCTCGCCCACCATTCGGGATACAATCGAGATAGCACATTTGCCAGCAGTCGACGGCCCTGCCGATGAGATCCGGACATCGTCTGACGTGCAGAGCCCTCTTATTCATACCTCACCCGGTATACCCACTGGATTCCGTCTGTGGCAGCGTGGGTCAAGCCGCGGCGTGGAACCGTTTCCTCCCAGCCCTCAACTCCCAGGATCAGCAAGCCAAGCAGCAGGCTACTCTGCGCCAACGAAGAAGAACAAAGTCTCTTGTCTGTCACTCATACTGTGGATCAGGACAGCGTATCTACTTTGAACCCAGAGTATGCTACGTTCCGGGCTGAGAGACCGCGCTTGAGTCCTATCAGTCGGCTGTGGTCTGTTGGGTCGGCCCTGGCGAACGACTCGCATGGGACCCTGAAAATGGAGGTGGTATCAAGACCTTCTCGGTCGACGGAGAGTTATCCGGGAAGATTTTCTATCAGTGAAGGGTCGTATGGGAATACTTTGTCCATGACACCCCTCTGTACAAGAGGGCGGAGTGCGACTTCTGTGCGGCCGTTTTCGGACCTGTCGTAGTGGATCATTCTTAGCGATGCTTTGAGTATCTGAGTTGGTGCTTTGGCTGAACGGTCTTTATTGTTAACCCATTGATGAAGACTGGCCGTGGGTCTGTTCATTCTACCAGGCTGTACTTGTTTTCCATATACATAGGGCTCGCGTTAAAGACATTGTTCCTCGTGAATTGCATGGTCGAAATATCCCATGGACTTGACAAAGATCTTAGCACTCTCTAGCACACGCTGTCTACAATTGCCGGTTACATCCGTTCCCATGAAGCCGCCACGGATATCGTCAAAATCCACATCCTTGACGGCCTTCCAGATGTGATGCACATCATCCGGCGGTAGAGGTATCTGTGTCGGTCAGCCAACATAAAACAAAAGAGATAAGAAAAGTAAGAAAGGACAGACCATATTAGGATACGACCACATAAAAGTAAACGACACAGTCCCCGGCAACCTCCCAACATGATAAATCCCACTCGGCACCACCCCGATCGAATCCGCAACCAACAACACCCTCAAGGACCTCCACCAAAGCACCGAACTCCCAGGAAAATGCCCCCCGGTCTTCACAGCCACCAAATCCGCATCCATCCCCGAAACCGACAACCGTGACGAATCCCAAAGAACCTGCCTCTCGCCCGTGCGCACCACCCACTCTCGATCCTCCCGAGCCAAGTAAACAGGACAGTCAAAGACCTCCGCCCAGTGGAGGTGCGTCGTGTAGAAATGCGGATGCGAGATAACTATACCTTTCAACCCGCCCAGCTCGTTGATCTTGGCGACGGTCTCGTCATCGATATAGGTGATGCAATCCCAGAGGAGATTCCCAGTAGGCGTGCGACATAGTAAGGCGCGCTGACCGATGGCCACTCTCGGGACGGTGTGAATGGAGATTAAATCCTTGTGAACTGAATCAGGGATGAATTCATTATGATATGTTGTGGAGCTTTGGAGAGCGCGGAGTGTTGTCCAGGATTGTCTTGGGAGGGATATATTATAGTCAGTATTATTTTTCCTTGCACATATATACAGTACTAATGTATCGGTACAATCGGTACCTTCCTTCTTCTCTCAAGATATCCCTGGGTTATAATTGAAGATAAGAAGAGAGGGGATGTAGATTTACCCAGTCGCAGGAATGAACTGCCTCGGATCGTCACAGATCTTACACGACGATTCGCATGTTGTAGGATACTGCGTTCCACAGGTTGAGCAGATGGCTAGATCTAGCGAGTCGGACATCTTTGAGGAATGGAGTCGTAACTGTTGGGGAGGTAACTACTAGTAGTACATCAGTGCTGGTGAGGGGATTAAATACGTGGGTGTACTTCCATTGGCAGTGCGGGGGAGGCGTCACATGTACCATGGATGGGATATACGGGGGCTACGTCATTTGCTGCTACCACTGCTAGTTACTAGTTGGGACTTTATCTTGTTACTAATGCAGGTTAGGCTGTTTTGTCTTGTTTGGTGAGGTTTATTGGTGTTGTAGTGGGTTGGTGGGATTATTGTGATGGTAACTTAGGTAGGGTAGGGTTACATGTGTCTCTACATAGAATGGGACTTGGTACTAGTATACCCTATTAAATCTATTTTTGTCTTTCATTTTAACCTCGTGTTTTCCGAGGTAATCACGTTCAAAGTGATATGTACATAGTATCAACCGCTCTCGTGTTCTGCTTGTTTAGGGCACGGTTAGTCGGGAATTGAATATAGTCAGAACGACTTATTCTCACGTCCCTCTGGATATAGAATGTGTGGAACTGGTGCTGAAATAACTGCTTCTAGATCTCGGGATGACATGTAGGTCTACCTCTTGAGATTGACAATTGTTGATTTCTCCGTGGATAATAGATAAAAAGTGTGAACTAGTATAAAGGCTGAAGTGTGTCACCACTGACACATAACATCCTGGAGAGAGTACTCAACTACAACCCCACAGCTATGGCCATCTATATCCATAAAATAAACCCAAAGTCTCACCCTCTAACCCCCGGGAAAAACCCCACATAATAATCCCGCTTCCCCAGCGGCACGCCCTCCTTCCTCAGGATGGCATACGCAGTCGTAAGATGGAAATAGATATTGGGCAAGGCAACGGTATGAGCATACGCGGCGGCGGGCATGTCGACCGCCTTCTCGGGGCCCATGGGAGTGGACGCCACGACGTCGGCGTGCCGGTTGACGACGTCCTTATCGGCCTGCTGGAGCGCCTTCAGCACCGTCTCAATGCGCCCGTGGCACTCGGCATATGTCGCGGGACAGCCGTCGAACGACACCGGCGACTGGCCGGTCAGTCTGGCGACCAGGTTCGCGGCGAACTGGGTCGTGATGCGCACTTGGTCGGTTAGAGGGTACATGTCCTCGTGGAGACGGGCGGAGAGGAGGGCGGCGGCATTGGGCTGTTGCGAGGCTTGCTGTAGGATGTGGGATAGGGTTGTGAGGATGGATTGGACTACCGGGATGGTTCCGTCGTAGAAGGTGTGCGCCATTTTTGGAGTGAGGATTGAATCCGATTGATGGGGTGTGCGGAAGTGTTGGTCACTTGTTGGATTCTAGTGTAAGACGGAGGTACTCATGTTCCTATTATATGAGACAGATCGAGGGGTCTTTTTGAATCTAACTATGCGCAGTTAAGTGAGTCTTGGCGTTGGGGCTGTATAGTTATAGACAGACAGACCATCAGGAAGGCTAGAGGGGGTCAGGAGAAGTCGAATGTCCGAGTGAATATCAAGACTAAGGATAGAATAGAGCGACAATGCATTCTTTACTTTTTTTCATGTCTACTTTACTTCACATTGAATCTTGGGACCCGCATACGTTCAATGTTTCGCTGGCCAAACTTAGCCCTAAATAGACCGTCATCTACCGCTATGCTTAGCGTCCTGACCACGCAAGTAATCTCAAATTTTCATTATGATTCATCTGCCTGTCACTCCCTTGGACTACTTCATTATGCATGAGGATGCTGGGTCAGCCTATCACGATAGTCAAAGCCCAAGAAATCACGATGGCTGACCCCTAGGGGATTTGGTTCAAAGGAGACGAAGGTACTACTAGTATATAGTTCGTGAATCAGTTGGTAAACAAATCCATTTACCTCGACTCTACCCTTCCTTGCCTCTTCTTCTCTTGATTCGTTCTCTAAGTCCCCATTTCTACGACAAAAACATTGATGTTGACTCGGCCGAGGGGTTTCGGGATGAGAGCATTGCATATGCGTCCGGTCTTCTGGCTTCGGGGGCCTTGGTTGAATTGCATGTCTGGCCTGGTGCTTTTCATGGATTGGTTCCTGAAGCTGCTCTTTCGAAAGCTGGTGCTAAGGCAAGGGATGATTGGATTGCTCGTATGATGAAATAATGTTGAAAGTGGGGAAATAGTTATTAGTAGTGATAGATGCCGTCAATACAGGATAATATTATCGAGTTCTGAACCCAGAATCCTATAGTTCTCTAGGGTGCCCACGTGGTTTCCAAAAGGCAGGATAGCCAGCTTCTATTCCGTTCCTAGCTCGGCCAAAAAGCCACCATACTCGAACTATGTCTGATGTCGCCTGAATCGCACCTTATATAGATCTAGCAGCCTGCCGCCGCCGGAACAAGCAAAAAATGATTTGAAGTAATAGAGTCAAAAAGAGGATCTGACAAGAGTGGGATTCGAACCCACGCGTCTTGCGACATATGAAACCACTAGTTATCTAGTGCTAAGAATAGATCTTGAGTCATACCTTCATTGTTTATTAGTACTCAGTATAAAGAGGCGAAAATATGTTTAACTTACACCTTAACCACTCGGTCATCTTGCCATGCTGATGGAATAATTTTGCAAAGATGAGATCACAAGAACATTCCAAAAAGCCACTTGGGCCTATACTTAGGGCTAGTTGCGGGAGCTAGTCCAGAATAGGAAGCATCTGTGAATAACTACGGAGAACGTGTTATTTGGACCTCACACTAAACTAAGAGGAAAGAATTATACCTTATACTTAAAGTACTGTAAATTAGTCTTTGAGGCCACTGATAAATCGTATTCAGGAAGGACCTTCCAGCATAGTAGGATTGCTACCTGGCTGACTGCTTGACTGCCGGCCTACCAGTCTGCCGCCTGATATCTCTCGATTTCTAGACCCCTTGGGCCTTCCACGGGCCCGTACAATCAGCAGTTTTAGTAGATAAGGCCATTCAATTGGTAAAACCTAGATCTAGATCATATAGGACAGTCAATTTGACAAAGATGGCCTATGCAGCCCGCAGTGGGCTGGATGTCTGATCCACCAGTAGTGCCAGGAATCTTATTCCTAGAGAATTTTCCCCATTTTCATAATCTTATCTTAGTGTGGGCTCAATGCAATGATATTGAAAAGGCAACGGATATATTACCTGAGGCGGTTGTTCGGCCGCCGCGTTGTTTATACATATATACTGTACAGTCATCAAACCACACCGCCATGCAATCTGTGGCATGAGGTAGCTTTTTGTATATTACTTTAAGCGATTTTAGTGTTCCGTATATAACCAAGACCAGATATAAATATCGGGGTTCTTTAACAAGCTGGATGAGGTTGTGCTAGTATAGTTTCTTTGATTTCAGGTTTCTTGTTCGGTTTACTGATAGGTCTAGCGGAAGTGCCTAACCCTATCTGGTATAGTGGTGGGTTCAAATGGTTTTTCCAGGACCTTTCAACACAACCAAAATGTACTCCGTAGATACATTAGGATATCTACACTGGATTCTGGAGAAGGCCCATACCAACAATGGTTCAAAAAATGATGACAAGAGTGGGATTCGAACCCACGCGTCTTGCGACATGTGAAACCACTAGTTATCTAGTGCTAAGATAAATATCTTGAGTCACACCTTGTTTGAATTAGTAATGAGTATAAAGAGGTGACCTAAGAATAGGTAACTTACACCTTAACCACTCGGTCATCTTGCCGACCTGATGACTAAGTGAGTTGGATTTAGCTACTTATTTAGTTGGCTATCCATAGGTAGGCTGTTACTAGTACTAAGATACAACACAAGTTGAGAAGCCCAGAAATCTGATTATCTTTCCAGACAAAACTGAGTCTACATGCAGCATTGCCATTAAGCTTCGGAATACCACTCAGGAACTCTTCTACAAGATCCAGAAAGCAAAATTGGAGTGGGGGAATTCTGCTAGGTTGAAGTAGAGTTCTGAGTGATTTTTACAGACACAACCAAGCGAAATCGCCTACTCTCAAGCACTTGGTATGGATAGGGCAATTCTCGGCCAGGTCCGCTGCAAAATTTACAATCCATATATAGATAAATGCAGAACTCAAAGCCGTTCAAAAAGCCTGGTAAATTCATTCTACACTACACTCCACTGCACAAAAACCAGAGGAATCAGATTCTCTCAATTATACATAGAATATTCCTGAAACACCAGTTGCTGGCCAGGTATTCCATGTTTAGAAAGTTTCAAGTAACCCTCCTAATTTAGATTAGTAGGGTTATATGTACATACAGAGTGGTTGCGGGTGTCTTTGCCAAGTCTTTTCCTCGGTCGTATATTAATGAAAAACAAGAGAAAAGGAAACAAATACGGCAAGATGACCGAGTGGTTAAGGTGTAAGTCACATATTTTCACCTCATTTATATTAATTACTAATCCAAAACAGGTGTGACTCAAGATCTTATCTTAGCACTAGATAACTAGTGGTTTCACATGTCGCAAGACGCGTGGGTTCGAATCCCACTCTTGTCATCATTTTTTGAACTCCTGCCAAACTACATACATAGCTGGTCAGCCTTTACTTTTTTCAATTTTCAAGGGTCATGTTAAAAAACACCAGAACCTTTTTCCCTAAGCTTGTTCCTTTATAGCAGAGCGCGAAGCTCTTAAGTTTTAAACGTAGTATAGTAATACAACATGCAGCAGTCGTCTGATGACCTTGATGTGTCCGTCGGCTGCGGCCTACCACAACGCTGTCCGGTCATTAGAGCCCTTGACTCTAAGACATATGCCCTGCTGCCTCAGCAGAAGCTCAACAACGTCGGCGGACCCCCAACATGCTGCGTAAATGAGCGGGGTAGAGGATTTGAACACTGCGTTGATATTGGCATGAAAGTGGTTAAGTGGTTCTGTTATCTGCAGATTGTTGGTCATGGCAGCCCAATGTAGATGACAGCTATTCTCGTATCGGACGTTGAATTTGTAAACTTCTGGCAGAAGAATCCTATATAAGGTCTTTGTGATGAGCGCACAGATAAAGATATCATACGAGCTACCAAGCCTTGCGGCGATGGAGAGAAGGATTCCTCCCGGGAGATCAAGAAGGTTCATCTAATACCGTTATAGGTTCATGACTCAGAAGAGAACAACCATTATAAATCCCAGATGCATACCATGAATAGCTATCTTATAACTCGGTACTCTGCTGCGTGGGCTGCATAATCATCTTCGGGCGAGGTTGAATATATATCAATGAGCTACTGGCAGCATTATTGATATTTACACCCGGGGTTCTGCCAGAAATCCCATATTGAACCGTACCAGCATTGTAGGGAATGTGTTTTAGGCAGACAATGAAATCACGACACAATATGGAAAATAACTGTTTTCCTGGGAAAACCCTACCCGCTTCGGGGCTGATATTTATTATAGGAGGTGCAGCAATATCTTTAGAAATAAGAGTCTAGGACTCTTAAGAGTAAATTAAACTTTCTTAGGAGTATCAGTTCCTTTACAATCCAGTCAGTTTTTGATATCTATCCTACATTCGCATGTTTAGCTGGTGATAGACGGGTTTGGTCTATTATATGTCTGTAAGAATTCTAGCCTGGCCGCAACCTAAGCCTTGCGAACTAACGTCGATGTACGTAGTCCTACAGGTAAGTACGGTGAAGGTATCGGTTCTGGGTTATCCATATCTACCATCTTTCTTTTCTTTTTTTATTTTTCTCCCCTGCATACAATGGATGGATTATCCTGAACAGTCGAAAATATCCATTGTTGGAGAATTCACCAAAGTACACTACCTTTCTTTGGTTATATGTAATTTATAAGCAACCGTTGTGTTTATATATTTAGATACCACATTCACTCTCAAAGTCTTACCCTAGGCAAGCACTGAGAAGCTCCACCGATAATGACTATTTATATCCCTGCTTCTCACATCCACCCGACCAACACACGATACCCAGCCCATATCACTGGCCTGTATCTGTCTCCCTACTCCTGAAGATATCTAGGTCAATCTCTCACTGCATCTAAGTGTCATATAAAGAATAAAGCAGCTATCTCAATACCGAATAAGAAAACAACTCCAGCTTGCTATTAGGCAACTTGACGGCAAACTGCTGCTTGCACAGAATGTTAACTGTGACCTGTCTCTTACTGAATTTCTTGACAAAGTGAACAATTTGGAAAATGCGGACAGACACATACAGGTTCTGTTTGAACGTTGCTACCGTGACACCATGACGAATGGATTGAGGCCAGATGAGATCCGGTTTGAAATACTCCAGAAGCTGAACTACAGTCCAAAAAGAATGAGTATCCTTTCATGGTACAGTCAGCAGGATATGCAATGCTTCCAAAGGGTGCTCACAGGAAGCCGGGAGCTATTAGTTCCTAAACAAAGCCACCATCAATGTTCAAACTTTCAAACTATTGACGTGGCAAGACTGCTGAAAAAGCTTCTCCCTAAGAATTGGCCCTCTATGTCTTTGTCCGTGGTTCACACGAGTCTTCTTGCAAGCCAGGGGAGATCCGGAGCCAAGAGTGGTTATCACACTGCAGCTTATGACACAGAGGCTGTGACAGATATAGTCAAAGAGATAGCAACATTCGTGCAATTATTTGTCTGATAGCTACCTATGTTATCGAATTGTATCAAGGATGGCTGGTCCTCTTAGCTAGATAAATACAATCAACTTCATACCTGAAAAGACTTCACGTGCGAATTGTGTAGGTTTCATATTGCGTGTTGTGGGAATAGACAATCGGGGTTATAGCAATATAGTATAGCCAGGGCTGTGGTTCTTGTTGTATAGTAAATGAAGCAACCCCAAGTACCTACTTGAAACAAAGAGTCAGTAACACATAACAGCCCACAGCTTCATTGTAGAGTATGGATACTATATTTATTGATACAGCCAGGGACACAGTGAATGCAAAGACTCTGTCTACTATACTCACCACAATGGTGCTATTGATGCTGTCGAATATCCTTCGAGGCAGCAGTATAGGGAATAGCTAGAGGTAGTCAAGTCAAGCTATTCAACAAGAGTATTGATCATCTAGGAGTATTTCCGAAATCTCCGCACTCCAAAACCTTATCAATCTTATCTCCGCCATTTCGTCGAACCACACCACATCAAAACAACCTCTTGAACCTCCACTCCAACGTCCCCCCTCCCCCAGCTCGAATGTTCGCCCCGCGGTCCCTGCCGCAACTCGGACGCATCATGGCCTCGGCTCAGATTTACCCCCTTCGTCAGCGACGATTCGCTCCTCTTAACCCGGAGAGAAAGGGGACATCGAGTGCCCCGCCGCTGAAGGGGATCGTTTTCGACGTGGACGGAACGTTATGGTACTTGATACTTCCATTCCATGATCCCTGTCTCGGTGGCTCGTTCTGTTGATCAACTGATGTATACACAGTCTTCCTCAGAACCACATGTTTGTCAAGATGCGGTGTGTTGCTACTATCTGACATGCGTTTTCCATCTTACGTGATGTGCACTAAATGTTCTACAGAGAGTCTCTTGGGATCCTCCACAAGGAGATCGACATCTTGCACCATATTAGCAGTCTCCCAACTCCCGAGCAACAGCTCGAAGCCGCAGATAAGATCAAGACCATCGAGCGAGAGGCTATGCAAAGCCAGGAGCCTCAGCCGGGACTAGTGGAGCTCATGGATTACCTCCACGAACGGGGAGTCAAGAGGGCGCTTTGTACACGGAATTTTGAGTAAGACGGTTTACTTCACCCTCTCCCCCTCCCACCCCCGAAGACTAGATGTAGGGAGTAGAGTGGATGGTCAAGGTTAATACTATTGTGGCAGAACACCAGTACGGCATCTTCTAGATAATCATCTTCCTGCTCACGTGTTTCTTCCAATCATTACAAGAGAGACCCCGGGGTTAATGCCTAAGCCCGATCCAGCGGGGATATTGCATATTGCTCATGAATGGGGACTGGATAGTCGAGGAGAGAATCTAATCATGGTGGGTTTTTTTTCTTTTGCATTCCAGGTCATTTTCCTTTTTTTCTGAGACTGATATGATGCTAGGTTGGTGACAGTATCGATGATATGACTGCTGGCCACACAGCAGGCGCTGCGACTGTCTTGCTCCTGAACGACCACAACGTTCATCTCAAGGAGCATCCCCATACGGATCTGTGCATTGAGCGGTTAGATGAGCTCATCGACATCCTAGATGGAGGTTTTGTCGGAAACCGTGATGGTGACAAGGTTCCTACCAGTGACTAGTGGGTCGGCTTATACCATACCCTGTCACTGATGCCTGGCAGCCATCGGTATGCCTAGATTCAGGATTAGACAAACAGTCTGAACCCTCTTGGCCCATGTAATTCATGTGGCATGCTGCTGTTTATTGCCACGGCCCGTATGGCTGCTTGTATCCGTCGTGGATCATGTACGGACATAGTTGCCTTGGTAGATAGAGACCTGACCAAAGGCTCAGGCACGAGGTTCCAAATACACATCAAATAACATTGAAGTGCATCACAAGTGCCATCAACAGTAAATATGTATGTTAGCCAAGGGTATCATACACCAATTAAGTTGCTATAGGCGCCAAGCGTAAGTGGAATGTCGCAGTATATGCAACCAGACGAGCAACCACCTGTGTTGTATTAGTTATTCATACATCAGAGCCTGTACTTATCCCAAGCCTTTTTAGCGGCACTCGGCATTGGACGATAAGCATCGCTGCTACCCCCTCGTTTATTACCATTGCCACGTCCGCCACGTCCCCGACCACCGCCTCTTCCCCCACGAGGAGGCGGTCTGGACTGGCCTCGTGGGGGCGAACGAGGTGCAGGTTGCCAGCTATCCTTGCCTCTTCCGCGGCGCGGGTTGGGAGACAAGGAGCGCTGGCGTGCGTTGCCTGGATGGAAATCCTGACGATCCCTGTAAAACTGACGAGAATCCATATCTGGGCCTCGCGAGCCGGCTGGCGCTAGGTTCTTATTCTTTCCAATTCCACTACCAATTCGAATGTTGCCTCGGTTTCCACCACGGCCGACGGGACGTCGTCTGGTTATCAAGTCGTCGCTGTCATCCGGGGAGGAGTGTGCATCCGCACGGCCCCTAATTTTCATCCCACCTCGACCTCTAGAGGAAGGCCCTCCGCTTCTACCTTTGACCACGGAATTGATATTGGTGACCATATTCGGATCAATTCCTCTCAGGGTCCAAGACGAAGATTTCAAAGGTTGTGGTAGGGATGGGCAGTCACCGACCAAATGGTGGTTGCTAGTACAATGAGAGCAAGATATGGATACATGTACGGGCCCGGACGACGGCTCTTGTCGATGAGCTTTCCACATGAAATCACACTCGAGCTCCAAATGAGCCGAAGATCCACACAGATCACAGGGGATCTCAGATGCGGAACCTTTCAAGAGCGAAGAGCAATCTTGCTGATCGTGACCACGCTCTCGACACTTCTGGCATCTTCTCCACGAAGGACAGAAACTGCTCTGGTGTTGATCCCAAGCACCGCAATGCACACACTATAAGTAGTCAGCAATCATTGTCTCCAATGTAGTCCAGAAAAGTTCCTGAAAAGCGGGTTGGTAAGTTTCAGAACGCACCTCTTTGTATGGACACACTTCCGCAAGATGGCCCTCCCGCATGCATTCAGTGCAAGTGACTGGTAATTGCAGGTTGATGTCATTGATCTCGCGATCGTAGAAGATATACTTGGCTTGGGATTCCATGTCTTCCCGATTAAGATCAGCAAGTGTCTCGGGGTTTGTGGGGTATTTTTGGGCGAAATGACGGAATGCCTCCTCCTTCGACGTCGACGAAGCGGCATCTCTGGCCCCGTCAAAGGTGTGTCCGTTGGCAATACTTTGAGGAACCGGAAGAGACTCCGGATCGTACTCGTCGTCTGGCAGTGATAGCCCCCCATTTTGTTTCTGACTAGCATGCTGTGTCTGACCTCGGGAATTGATATTCAACAGTATCGAGTCGTCGGCCTCTGAATCCAGAGATGAGTCGTCGGAGTCCCCTGATAGATGCATTCGGCTGGAGTCGGAGGTATCATCTTCCTGTACTTCTCCCTCCTCTGAAACATCGTCACTGTTTATCTGTGACACATCATCGTTGTCGCCGCCAGTCGAAACAGATTCGCTGCGACTGCGCCAGTACTTATCGTTGACCGCATCAAACCGAGAATCCTGTTCAACCTCATTTTCCTTGTTTCCCCGTTTGTTCAAGGAAGTCCTGATGGTGCTTCTACTGGCCTTATTCCAGTTAGGAGCAGCTGCGGATTGGGGCTCAACCTGTGAGGAAGCCTCATTTCCATCATCCGAGAAATTGGATTCATCGTCGCTGCCCGAGGAGCCAGAGCTGGACGTACTATCCGGGTCTACCGCCAACGTATTTGCACTGAATGTGGCACCTTGAGGGACAAAGTCGCGCGCATCTGTAGGCCCCGCCTTTCCATTTCTTCGTTGTCTTTTCCTGGGGTGCGAATTGCTGTCTATGGAGCTCTGTCGCGAGCCATTGGTGCTGGTGGCGCGATTGCGTTGCACACCAAATGAGGCTGTTCTGGAATCATTATTGTCTTCACCTGGTGAATCAGGCATACTGTGACCAGGGGCTGAAGCGCAGAAAAGACTATTAGAAAACGCGTGAAATGAGGAAGAATTACCTGGGGTGGAGTGTTAGTTTCTTAAAATTTACGGTAGTTGATAGTGACCATCGATGCAGGATCGGATAGAAGAACTTCCGCCCGGCAGTATACTGCGCTGTATGATGCATGTTTATCACTGTACTACTACTTGTCTGGAAAATACCCAATACTACAGGCAATTTCAGGGTCTATCAACCCCACAGGGTATGGTGAGATGAATGTGCATACATTTTAAATAGAAAACAAAGTTCATCGAAGAAGATTATAGAGTATAGAACATTTGAACTGGTGGAGATACAAAGCTGCTGTCTAGAACAATCTGGTGTACGCAAGCTGTAGATGTTAAACTACAACAAAGTCTCGATCATTCTATTAATATTTTAGTGGGAAGAAAGATAAATCGAAATTAACTTATTCATTTGTTCTTCGGTTGCTTCTGGACCGTTTCGGACTATTCTTAGTAGGGGTTTATTCCGTACCTTACCTTAGTATTGGTATTATTGTTGTCTTTTATTCCTTTGCCCCCCTCTTTGTCCTGGCATTGAATATTCGACTTTTTATATATCTTTACATTCCCCCAAAACATTCCCATTATTTCCATTATTTCTGTTTTGTATCTTGAATCTTTTCAACGGAAGACTATCTTTGTGTACAGAAACCCCTAAACACAATCGCCACGCTCTCTTTTTTCACATCAACTACTTTTTTTGTGACACTGAATTTACTCCGGAGTACGTTCTGCCTAAAAATACCCCCAAATTCATCCATTTTTGCCCCCCCTCGGATTGGTGACCATCCCGTGACCCAAACAGCTGCCGATCATCCAATCTGACGGTCGGAAGTGAACTGAAAGACGGATCAGATCCTCTGCTGCTTCTGCATTAGCTAGCAAACAACTTACTTACGTATTAGCTACAGACTGTGATTCCACCCGATTTGGGACTGTCTTGGCCGCTCTTTTTTCCGACCCTCTCCCCAATCAATCATTCTCTTCGCCTTCTCCTCTCCCATCATCTTTCCTCGATCCCACGGTCCTACCCCGTTCAATACCGCCAAAGTGTCTTCCCTCGCAGTTCCCCGTACCATTTCCTTCCCCCCGGGGGTGGATACTCAACCGCAACGGTTGAGTCCGGTTTCCAGCATGTCCCAGAACAAGGGTGGACGGAGGAGACGGTCAAGCAGTATCATTTATCAGGAGCCGCCGGAATCCATTGAGCGCACCAGCGACCAGGCTGCCTTGCCCAATCTAAATGCGAACTGGGTCAATGCCAAGGGTGAGTGCATCGACATGTCTGTCATGCATACTATGGTACCGGGGAAGCTAACCGGAGACTGCTCGTAACAGGTGCCTGGACCATTCATTTCGTTTTAATCGTTGCCTTGAAGATCTTCTACGACATTATTCCCGGGGTCTCGCAGGAGACCTCATGGACCCTGACCAATATCAGCTACATGTTCGGCTCGTTTCTTATGTTCCACTGGGTGCGGGGCATCCCTTTCGAATTCAATGCGGGTGCCTATGATAATCTCAACATGTGGGAGCAAATTGACAACGGAGATCAATATACCCCGACGAAGAAGTTCTTGCTATGCGTGCCGATCTGTCTTTTCCTTCTCAGCACGCATTATACCCATTACGACTTGACGTATTTCACCATCAACTTCTTAGCTACTCTGGGAGTGGTCATTCCGAAGCTTCCATTTGTACGTACCCTCCGGCCCGCCAATGTTCATACCCATGTCTTGCTAACTTGACCACAGTCCCACCGACTGCGGATAGGTCTTTTCTCTCCCGAACCAGAGGAGTAGAGATTCCTATTCTCTTCTTTCTTTATTTACTTTCTTATTTTTTTCTTGATAATATTCTCCACTTGGCACCCATTATCCTTCCTTTCTCTGTCTTGTAATAATTGTTTCATGTTTCAGGGGCTACTCCCGATCTGAAATTGGCCGGAACTCTGCTATTCTACCCTGTCGAATACATTTGTTTGCTGGAAAGCGGGATGAAGTGATAGCATGGAGTACAGGAGACATCAAAAGTGAAGAGGGACAAACGAACCAAAAAATGTCGAAAATTTTCAATAGAATATGGGGTCGCGGAAAGCTTTGATAGAGGACAGGAACCAGTTGTTCTGGCTCTTGAAACCACGTGTCTAGAACTAAGGGCATTTGCTACTTGCATCTTACGGTGTATATGGGTTTTAATCTATACAACATACTCCCAGTGACTGGCCTCACGGCCTACATGTTCTACCACTTGCACCCGTACACAACCACAGGACGAGTCTGGACTTTCCGTAGGACTTGGCTTGACACAAGTTTCCAGGCTGGTGTTTTGGTTTATACCATTTTGGGCGGGCATTACGTTTATTGATTGCATTAGGGTCAACCTAGATCATGCAGCTCTGTCGGGTCACATGAGGGATACAGCAATCAACCCTATCTTAGGTAGCCAATTGGGGTTTGTTCGCGAACCTCGGCTTGTGGTTCTGGAGTTCGTGTGCCTAGAAATGGTATCTAGGCATGTTAGAGATGGTTTTAGATTGCCGTAGCCTCGCCGGCGATACTATAAACACCTTTCTACCGTTTCGCTTAGGGTTCATTCATTCTAGACCGTCTAACTCAGGTACGGTGTGCGATTTGTTCTTTAATTAGCTGAACATACGTATGTAACCGGGGCTCATCTTCGGGTTGTGGGGTGGATGGGCGGAACTGGCTCTCTTTGTGTACGGTATCTACAGGGTTGCATGGAGTATTGGGGGTTATTGTCCGTATACTATCTGTTGTGTGGGTAATCATTCCACTGGGCTATCTTCACTATCAACTACTATTTATGCAGTACAGGTAAGGGGGAATGACTAAATTATTTACACTGGCAGGTAGTAATGACTTTCTTGAGAGATAAGGCCATATATATATATATATCGGCTACTCTGTGTGTAATATCGAGAGGTAAATCAAGGAGATTTTGTCACACCGGCTTTCCTTGGACACTAAAAGGTGTTCGCTCTACTCCACCTGATCAACAGAAAAAATAAGATTAGGGTTATCATTATAGGGGCTTCAAAGTGCAAATCACCCACCCCTATCTATACATACAGACGACCAAAAAAGAAAGGGGGTAGGTAGTAGATAAGATAGGGAACATGCATCTAAGAAATGCAAAAAAAAGAGACCAATCAAGTTATCTAACGCCATTGGCGCTGCTGGGAATCGAACCCAGGTCGATTCGGGGCTGCGGAACTAACCACAACGAAGCATGATAACCACTACACTACAGCACCTTGAATTGGTGATTGTTTGCTCTTTTATTTGAGTGATATACTGCATATATATCAAACCCCTCTACTAAAGCATGGCAGTATACTGTGTATACTGTGTAGATCAGATAACCAAGATCTGTTTGAGTTGACGTGTAGACCAGGTTGCTCGAAACTTGGTATACAATCGGTAGACAGATATCCGTATCAATTACGCAAAACAAACCATGGATTATGACCATGACCAGGGTAACTGTTATTACACGTGGTTGTCGCATATCGATAAGCGTCGCGACACCGCGATTCTCAGCCTTCTACAACATCACATCTCTCAGTCGACGAGCAAACACCCCAGTCAATGGCTGTGGCAGACGAAGAGGCATCCTCGCCTCTCTACCGTCCTGCTAGGACACTTCCCTTTGAGCTGGTCCAACATGTAGGCATTTTCTTTGAAGAGAAGCTCTGTCCGCCTCCCCTCACTCCCCGCAATTCACTTGACCATCGAACTGACCGCGGCATCCGTTATCCAGACACACAAGCTCTAAACCTACTCCTAAATATCATCACCACGGGCACAATCCCCCCAACACCAGTCTACGTCCCATCGCCCCAGCATCTCGCTCTCGCCGCGACATTCCTCGTCCATCCCTCCACCACCACCCGGGCGAAAACCGCCGAGCAAGAAGAAGCCTCCAATGTCTCCCTACGACTCCTCCGCCTCGCAAACACCCTCGCCGGCCCAGTATCGGCTAAACTGGGAACTGCATTCTCCTTCACCCACTTTGAGACCTCTCGCCAGGGACGCCGCCGTCGCGCCGAAGACGAGCACCCACCCGACGATGACATGAAACCACTGAACCTCGACCTGGCCCAGTCTGCCTCCGTATGGTCCCGCGCAGAGGACTTCTGGCACGCAGTCGGATGGGCTTTTAACTGTTCCGTGCTCCACCGTGAACGCTGGGAAAGGTGGCAGATCTGGCTCGAATACATGTGCGAAGTGCTCGAAGACGATTGGAACGAACGCAAAAGAATGAGCGACCACGCCTCAAACACCGATCACAAAGCCCTCAAAGACAGTCTGATCCTCCGCTACATAACAGAAACAACGGCAGGAAATGGACGCAACCGACGGATCCTCCGTGCGATCTTCGCAGACGGGGGTTCGGCCTCTGCCAACGAATTCCGCGAGGTCTTCCACCACGAGCTGAAAAAACCAAAGCAAGACAAGAATACCAAGAAACGCGAAGTGCAGGTCAACATCGATGAAGACCAATACGGCGACTATCTAACCGACGACGATGACTCTTCCGACAACAATAACAAGATCGACCCAGGCACGGCCTCAAAACGACCAACCCGACAAACCAAACGGCCCCGACGAGGCACCCGCGCCAAAGACGCCAAATCAACCGACGCAGTCAATCCCACGTCAGCAGTCTACGCCCTCAGCGATGTCTCCTCACACGGCGGCTTCCAATCTCTGGCTCTCCGCCAACGTCTCCTCCACCTCCTCTCTGGTGTAGCGGAGACTCTCCCCGACGCCTTCACCCCCCTCGAGGAACTCTACCACTTCTTCGTCGAAAACATCCGCCATCTCCCCCTCCCCGTCTTCCAGGCTCTCGTCGCCCCGTCAACACTACCCTATTTCTCCTCAGAGGCGTGCACAACCCTCTGCGAATGCCTGCTCTTCCGCATCCGCGAAAGCGCAGCCCCGGACACCGAGGAGGAGTATCTCAACCAAACAAAGCTCGAAGAATGTTTCCTCCCCTACGCGGCAAGTTCGACCAGCGTAGTGGACAACACCAAGATGTCGATTCTCCTTGAGACACTACTGATCCTACTCGCAAACAGCGACATGCTAAGGGTGACTACGGAGCTGCAAGAAGCGGTGGAAGAGGGTATCCAGCGCCGTGCAGAGAGAGCCCAAACGGAGACGAAGAAGAGCGTGAGTGCGCGCAAATCGGAAGATGCGGAGTGGTGCTGGTTGCTGGAGAGTGGGGAGCGGTTGAGGTTTCTTGTTGAGGAGGTTCTTCCCCGTGCGGAAGATTCGGACGGGTGATCTGGTTCCGCATGTTAGGGTTTGGTTGTTCGAAGGTGAGGGGGGAGAACGTTGTGGGGGATTCTGTTTCTCGACGGCTTGAGTTTGGCGTATAGATACCCTTGTTGTCTGTGTGCGTTTAGCATATTACCGGTGTCCTTTATTGTTGTTGTGGTTTGGCCTTTTTTATATATCTGGATTGAATGAACTATTCAAGTTGCTCACAGCTTATCTACAGCTAGCCACCAAGATTTTGAAACAGTAATGGAACCAAACTCTAAAACACAACTAACCGCCATCAACAGGTAAACACAAATAGGTATAGAAGTTTGGACTAGAAATACGATCTGGATTTCAACATCTGTGATCATGGAGGAGGACGGGGGCCAATGATTTGTCTCCTTGCGCCTCCAACTCCCAGGCCAGGACCGCCGCGGTTCTGGTTGTCACCGCCAATAAAGCCGTATTGGTGCACATCCCAAGCCCCTTGTCCCGGCCCAACACCGAGACTACCATCTTTCAGGCCGTTGGCAGCGGCCTGTTGCGTTTGCTTTTGGTTCTCCTCCCACTCACGCTGGCGCTCGCGCTCGCGCTCCATTTCACGCTCCAGCAATGACTTGGACGCCCATCCGCCCGCTTTGGTCTTCTGCTGTGCTGCTGCGCGGCGGCTATTTTCCGCGTCGACCTCGGCAGTCGTTGTGTAGTCTTGTGGGCGATGGGTGGCCGGCTTGGGTGCGACGGGAGGTCGATTAGATGCGAGGAAACGATCTACGCGACTTTCTTGATTCACGGGCTTCGCAGCATAAAGCGTTGGGTCCGGAAGGGGCCGGGGTGAAGTAGCGACTGGCTCGGGGAGTGGCCGGGGAGGTAAGGAAGGTAGGGAAGGTAGGGAAGGAGGGGGCTCGCCGCTTCAGGAATTGGCTCTTCGTTCTGATGCTTGTTCCACTCTGTGCGAAGTAGACGGCGTTCCGACTCGAGCGAGGACAGATCGTAGCTCGGCTTAGGGGGTACAGGTACCGGGCGAGGTGCACGAGTCGCAGCAGGTGCGGCTTGTTTTTCCTGTAGCTCCTGGCGCTCGCGCTGATATTCTGCCTCTCTTTGTTTAGCGGTCTCCAACTCTTGCTCGAGTTCCCTTATGCGCCGGCTTTCCGAGGATTCGGCGGGAGCTTGGCTCAGTGTAGCTTGACTTGCTTGGTATTGACTGAGGAACTGTCCATTCAGGCGGGTATCGTTGACTTCCCGACGGCGCAGCCTCTCGCTCTCCAGCCTCGCCTCGGCTTCTCTCTCCTCGCGCTGACGCTGCTGCTCCTCCTCTTCCCACCGCCGCTGTTGATCATTCCATTGCTTTCGCTCTTCCTCAAGCTTGCGCCGCTCTTGCTCCTTTAGACGGGCAGTTTCCTCCTCCCATCGACGCTCTTCTTCTGCTCGCGCACGCATTTCTTCCGCCTCTCGCTCTTGACGTCTGCGCTCAGACTCCTCGAATTCTAAGCGCTGGCGCTCTTCTTCTTCACGCCTGCGCTTCTCCTTTTCAGCTAGACTCGGTACATTTGGTGCAGCGGTCGTGATCTGTCGACGAGCACCAAACGCCACCCCTTGGTTGGCTTGACTAGCACCGCCCATATAGCCGTACTGGTGGATGTTCCAAGCTGGCATTGTCGTATGCTCATCCGTTCTTTTGCTCCAACTGCTCACTGGACCTGGAGATTTGGCGGGGCTTGAGTATCCAGAGGCGCTGGAGTTTGCGTTACTGAGCCCCCGTGGCCGAGAGGGTGTATGGGCGCCCTGACTGGAACCGGTCGCATTGGGGCTTAAACCACCAACTTTGCTCTGAGGACCAATGGTGCGAGGGAACTTGCCAGGTTGGAGAGCATTAGCCCTCCTACTGAAAGCCATCAGACATTGCAGGACCTGTGCGGGATCCTTGGCCTCATAAAGATCGACAGTGAGGAAAACATCATGCGGAGGAAGGCTCAGGGGTGCGATTTGACACGCGCGAAGGAAGTGTGAGATGTTTTCCATCTGTACAAAGGGCATCGATGACTGCTTATACTTGACACCGGGGGAAACGGCAAGATTGACCAGCCTAGGGTTATGTTAGTATGGCGAATTGCGATCGGAGTATGCAAGAAATCTAAGTATCTAACTTACCTGCACAGTGCGACGCCATCCCTGAGCGCATCAAGAAGATCTCCGGCTGGTAGTCTTTCATGGAGGACTTCTTCAATCCAGTTGCGGACTTCTGCGGCAGCCTGCGGGGTATAGCGGGACAGGCGCAGACTGCGCAAATCCTTATCCAGTGACGTAACGGAAGCCATGTTTGAGATTCAGATTTTATCTGAAACGATCGGTCTGTCGTGAGTAGACTTCTTTCTCACTACGACCGACAGATGGAATCGACTGTTTATGTCGCCAGCCGTTGGCATGAACCGTGGTACGGGAACCAGGGGGGCGAAATAGGAGGCGGTACCTCCTGATATAGAAGAGGCAAATTGAATGGATCTAGAATCGAATAGTTCGGTGGATTATATACAAAGTAGCGTCCAAGTAAGGAGAAGAACAGTGGAAATGAAAAGGGGGTGAAAAATATAAGAGAGAAAAGAAAAAAAAAACACCAAGTAGTAGAATAGTGAATTAACACAAACTAGAATATACCTGTTCATAAGGAACCGGGAAGGAAATGAATGGAATGGAATGCTGTTGTCCTTCTCCTCCTGTAGATCGACTAAGCCGTGATACCGTGACCTATCACAGCCCTGCCTTACCCGATGACGTCCGTCCTTCAATGAATCCCTTCGGTGCCTAAGTCTAAGCCCCCCGTTCAAGTCAAGGTGGATGACGCTGCTTCGATTTCCTCAAATTTTATTTTCTCACTATTCATAGCCGCCTGATTCCTTTCCTCGATCGGCCCCCAATGAGTCCGGTGAATAGTCTGTGGTTCAAGTGGAAGAGCCTTCGATTGCCGTGGCGAAAATCCTTCCTCGTTGGTATGTTCAACCTCAGCGTTGCTACCGAGTCATCAGCAATGTCTCACCCTAAATGTCCTTGCAATAGGAACGGATCTCTCCGGAAACACATTCTGGGAATTTAAAGATGCCCTGAATGCTGCACGATACCGACGGATCGTCAAATTCAATCCTAAAACCCATTACGCCGACGTCCAAGTGAGCCGTAAGTACATCTGCCTTCTTTTTTTCATCTACTTTACTTAACTCCGCTCTCGGACCTGCTAAGAAATCAGCCATGAACTGACAAAATGGGAATCCAGCACAATGGCACCAGTGGCTCCGCTACGTCCGAGCCGAACCACCCTCCGTCCAAGAACAGCAACAAGATGTCCTCCGCCAGATTCAAATCAAGCAACTGGCTCGGCTAGCCGATGAGCGCTGGGCCAGCAAGCCCTCCTACCTCGACATGCCACAGACCAAACAACCAGCGCCAGCAACCCAAACGACAGACGCGACCATGAATACATCCACGCAGGGCAACAATACTGCCCCTCCACCCCAACAGAAAGAAGCAGAGAATGCCGAGACCCTCGCCGCTAAAAAGGACCCCTGGGCTGCAGCCCGAGGAGCTCCTAGCCAGGAGTGGGAGCCGCAAACCTGGACACCGAAACCGTCTCAACGATGAGGTTGAAGGACGGGATAGAAATTAGGATTGTCGATCTTTATCTCGTCGGTAGATTACACGCGCCGTTTGAATGATTACGTCCCGACTGTCGCGATTGAGCGCTGTCAATTCCAGTTCGTGGCCCGGTTACTCTGTGGCTTGTTATGGCTCGGAATTATCAGGTAGCTTTGGTTTCAAAGCTGTATTGCGCTTTTCTCCCGTCGGAGAAATATGGGGACACGACTGCGCTATATCTGCTGGTGATCTGGGGCAAGGCTGGGTTCAGGCCCATTCAAGGGCTCTGGATATAATGATATTCTCCGAGTGGTTTAATACTACTTCATATTGGAAAATGGAGTTTGAACTGATTCTTTGTACTTTAGATATGTATTTTATGAGATTCATGCTCTTTTGGGGTGTGATGGACTCTGTGTATAATAGTTGTGCTATATGCTAGAAGACTTTCTTACATGTCAGTGTCCACCAAGACATTCGCGGCTTTCACATGAAGTTCGATCCGATATTATAATTAATCCACCAATAAAGAAGACTTAACCAATGAGAAGATCAGAATTATATTTGAAAGAGGTGTGGCATTTGTAGTACTTTTGCAGACTCGATATGTACATCAAGGTGGAATACATTATGCCAGATTAGGTTTAGGTAAGACGGCCCGGTGGGCTGATTAAGATGTCAGGGACAAATCTAACGCTCAAACAGATTCAGTGTTTTAGACTCCGGATCCATCAGAACACCGAACAGACCGACTGAAAACACTCAATATGAAGTAATATAAATGACAAAAAGGTATATAGCAGAACTAAAACAAACAAACAAACAGGCAAATGGGATTACCTCCAGTTTTAGCAAAGGGCTGAAACATCCCCCCCCGGGTTAGTTGCAATACCCTGTTACTTGCAAGGCGGATGCCTGGTTGTTATCCTTGCAACTAACGGGGTTTCTCAGCGCAGCCTCGAGAGCCTCCACATCTCCACCGGCTTTCCGTACTGCATTAAGTGCGGCTTCGCTAAGCTTGCGACGCCGGTCACGGGCTTCTTGTTCCCGGCGCGCTTTGGTTTTGGAGCTGCCACTGGGGGCAACTCCTGTGAGAATTTTTTGACTGTCATTTGGCGTAAAGTTTACAAATGATACAGTTACCGACTTGCCGGCTCTCTTGGGGCTCTCCGACCCATGGAATCCCTTGACGGGCTTGGGGACATTCATGGAGTTGGAGGAAATCTTCCGGCCGGGCTGACGGCGCTGAGCTTTCATGGTGATGCTGTGATGCATGCCTAATACATCCTTGGGGGATCGATCTGCTCGCGGAGACAGAGATGGAGACCGCGATTGGGGCTGAAGCTGGGCAGTTGCAAAGGAAGATGTGTCAACATATTTAGGGTGAGCGGCTGGCATGTGGCTATAAGTGTGGTTCTCCTGACAGTTGGACACCGTCGGAGCCATGGTAGTCGAGGAAAACGATGAATTGGCCGTCGCGGTCATGTCATACGCAGAGGGATCCATCTGGATCATGAGACCTCCTTGCAGGATGTCATGTTGATTATTGGCCAAGTCATGCTGATGGGGGTTGCTCTGGAGAGGCTGTTGTGGAGGGGGCGACGCGACGATTTGTTGATAGGAATGCTGACGTTGGGGCACCCGAGCATTCATAGGAGGCCACCAGGCCTGAGCATCGTGGCTCTGAAGATCAGGCGTGAAAGACAGCCCGGGAGTGCCGAGCGTATCGGAATGCCAGGAGGACATGGACTGGGGATCCGAGGAATGCGGGGAGGGAAAGATGTCGTCTGCTGAAGGAGGGCTCGAAGTCACAGTGGAGTTATTGGAGTGGCCTAAATACCGGGCTTGCTGTCTTGATAACACTCCCGTACACGGCGATGGCATGGATATCGCAGGCGATGGAGTGAAAATGCTAGAGTCGAAGTGATGATGCATCTCGGCAGAATCTCCCGAATGATGGATGTGTACGGCGCTGTTGTCAGCCGCTATGTTTTCTTGTTGTGGCAGGATATCGGACGGTGGCGGCGACAGTGGGAATCGGTCATCGGCACTACGCAGGAAATTTAAGTTCTGAAGTCGGTGCGCCCAAGCTTCTTGATACGCCATTCTTCCTTTTTTCTGGAACTGAGAAGGACGTGTCAGGCTGGGGGAGAAGCTTTGTTTGTGCTGCAAACCACGGCGACCATTAGGTTCGCGGTGACGTTGGATAGACTTCGGAGTGACTAATGCACTTTTTGGTTTACGGCGTGGAGTTCCCGGGGGAGTTGTCGGCGACGAGCGGGTCTCTGCAGGGCGAGTCGTCGAAGAAGCTTCAAGGTTGACGTTTAGATCTGAAACAGCAGAGGGATGGATGGTGTCTTGAAATGCAAGGGGGGCTTGGCCTAGAGATGAGGGTGCATCTGGCGGCAGGCTCCAGAGATCCTTCGCCCAGTTTGGTGAAGGATGGGTTTGTTGTTTGGACGTGGGGATGATAGGCGACTGCTCGCCACAATTACTTGACAATGAGTCCAGGGAAAAGAATTGATCAAAGTCGCTAGGGAATGAAACGTCTTTGTTGCCGTCGGTACTCGAGCCATCAATATTGACGTACTGACTGAATAAATCATCGTTGTTGAACGAATGGTCGAACGGTTGTGCAAACATCTTGTCGGATATTCCCTTTCCGTTTGCGGCGATGGTGGTTCCAACCTCAGCTGTCAAAGAGAACGTTTACCAACAAAGTGGTGGGCAGGATCCAACCTGATTGGCGACCAGTGTATACTCTGGGTCGAAGGGAACTGCGGATCCTTAGCCGGCGATCCGTCCAGAAAGAGCTTCGATTCTGCAGCAGCGACCGATGTTGGAATGTTTGGTGTGTAGGAGTGGTTTGATGGTTTGACAATCAAAGAAAACACTGCAGAAGATGCAAAGGAGACAAAGAAAACAAACAACAGCCAGAGGCCTGTATTTGAATCGTTGCGCGGAGGACCCAGCCTCTGGGATTCTACACACATTCCAGTCGCTCTAAAGATGGGTAAGGAATGCACCAGAGGGGGATGGGAAGCTCCCCATATGGTCCACCCTAGGCCCATTGCTTGACCTGAATGCCTGAGTACCCTGCTCCGACCAATCACCGGAGCTGGAAAACTGGGTGGCTGAATGGACACCTCTGGAGCTTGCCCACATTCATTGACAGAGAAATGCTCGGATGTCTCCATTAGCCACTTGGTGGAATGCAACCTTTACTATACCAGAAACAGGGTGTGTCGTATCAGCAGGACAGTCATACGAGGGCCCCAGAGGAGAACCCTCTGTGCACACCAATGATGGCGAGCGTTGATCATTAACAATGGGAGTAGCTACTGGCCGGCTTGTACGCGCAGCCCTGGTGTGTTTCTCAATTGGAGAAGGGCCGGTCCTTAATGGGAAGCACCCATAACGGTGAAATGACGTACCGAATGTAAGCGTCATGAATCATGATACTACCCTATGAATTAGTCCCAGAGCTTGTGTGGATATCCGGGAAAGACCCTTCCTCCACTTTCAATTGAACCTTGTTCAATGGGATTCTTTACTGAGTAGTTCGGTGGAGTCGGGGCTGCTCGAGCGGTCGAGCCCTCCAATGCTGAGGAGTCGATCAGCCTGTTGGAATGGATCCCGGAATGCTAAAACTGGCAAGGAATGCGCGCCTCCAGTAACCATGCACGGAACAAGTGTTCATCAAGGGGAAATCATTTCCATACTGGCAGGTTCTCGTTGTGTTCCAATTGGTAAGTAGCTTCAAAGAAGTTTGGAACAAAAGATATGCACAGCAGGTGCTAATCTGCTCTGCTGAAGTTTCTATAATTAATCCTCTTTACGCGTAACGGCTCCCTTTGACCAGTCCTTAATTGTTTGCATTCAGTCTTCCTCATCTTGGATGTCAACAAAATTAAATGTGTTCCAGATCGCAAGAGATCGTCAGAGATCGCCACAGACTAATTTCTCAGCAGGTAATTTGGTTGTTGTACAGGGATATAGTATAGCTATCACGTTCCACTCAAGACCACGCGATGTCGATGTAGCTCAGGACGCCCGAACGGTGGTTTCTTTGTCCAAATCCGTCTTACCCGTAGCCCATCTCTGGAAGGCAGTTATTGTGCAACAAACAAACGATGATCATGGTTTGCCAAGACCTGTAGGAGATTAACCATCGAGGCTCAAACACCTAAATCTAAATTGGATATCACTGCTGTCCAGGATTAGGAAAAAACAATCGGCTCAACCAAGGGTCGATTTTTGACTAGTGGACAAGGTGGAAAGGATTGACAACTCAAAGGGAGGAAGCAGCCATATGAAAGAATGCTTGAACTACTACTCTTGGTGAAAGCCCAGATAAGATTGTGGCATCCCTTGTGTTGTTCAAAGAAGGACCTATTTTGAGATTGGAATGCTTGACACTTAAGAATGATAAGCATCTAGGAACGGATTAGGTTGAGAGTACAAGGGACATATCAGTACCTTGCCTCAAAGTACACACCCAATCGTGGTACCTGCAGTTATGCAGGTACTGAACAAAGATCGCCTTGACTGTTGCTCACCAGATGAAGGCGAGTATCCTTCATTCATTCAACCACCCATGACCAGTACTTCTGCTAATTAAACATAAGTACACATTTAGGTTTATAGAATTAGTAGGGATCTACTCAGTCTTGATTGTGCAACCTAGATTTTGACCTGTTTCACAACCATCGTCCCGCCTGACGCGGTTCCTTTCTCCTTCATTACTTGCTTATAGCTTATACTGCGTAGTACCAGATCGGGTCCTCCGGTCCAGAAAGCCCTAACCCGGAGCGGATCAACATGGCCACCGAACTGGTTGCATGACTTCATTCGCTGAAAAACAAGCGGCAGCCGAGGTACGCTATACCACTCCTGGGCTTCCGAAAGCCGGGCCGAAAGAAGCCGAAGGAAGGGGGCGAACAGCCGCAACTGGTCAGGTGGTGGGTGATGACGGAAATCTGACTCCCAAGGCAGGACTGTCAGCGACGGCCGTCTTTCCTTGACCTTCCTCCCACAGGCACCCTGTGCTGTTCCATCATCACCACTCTTGTCGCTACCACACGTTTGTTGTGTGGGTACATGATAGTGTACCTCTGAACTCTCCTAGGGGCAATCCGACCATCTTCCGATTGTTACCCCTCGCGCCCCCGCTAAATCCCACCCCATCCCACGCAAGGTGGCGTTGAATTTATAAGCCTGGGCTCGACTCATCGTCTCTGGTACAACGACGCGAAAACACCTCTATCTCAACCGAGGAAGTTGCGCTTTCTCGTCCAGACTCAACTGTTCCCGCTAAGGCCACGCAACGCGTCGCGGGCAATCAACATACCTTGGAAGATCTCGATTACGCACACCTACAGTCTATATGTATATCAACGCAGAGTCCATCAAATTCAACCCTACTTTGAAAACGAGGAGAGGACTTAAACCGGAGTCTTGTACCGGCAACCTTGAACAGCACCAGGAGTGCATGTTTTTTACCTCAGGAAGTTCACGGATCTCGACGTAATCACCAATATGTATTTCAACATTGTTTTTGTCGGGGATGCCCTCGTCAGCCTCCACTAGGTGAATACCTTGATTCACGCTCGTGCTTCACCATGGACTCCCACCGATTCTTCGGAGGCGTTGAAGCCAAAAACTTCCAAAATCGAAAATACAACTACTGATCCTTTTTCAATAAATCAAACGGTCTATTCTTCACCTGTTGTCAAGGCCTTGGGTCTCAACACACCTACATTGGTACTTGACAGAACGTGTCTCAAGCACAGATCACAGGTTATCAAAATGAGCAACCAAACCATGAACAAGAAGTCCTGGGAGTCTCTTTCTTCGACATTCTCTGGCCTCGACATCTCCCTCTCTCAGGACAGCTGTTATGCATCTGATGAGGTATCAGTCGCATCGACTAACCCGACCACCGTTAATTCGTCGGTGGTTTCGTCTGTAACACCCACTACGGCAACGACAGATCGTCCGTACTTAAAGCCGATCTTAAAGAGACGGTATGCTGAAATAGCGGATGATGGAGAATCCGAGTCCGGCTATGCATCCGGTGCTTCGGAACAAGAGTTTGAGTTTTTATCAGAAGATGATTCCGATTCCGACTCTGATTCGGATTCGGATGATGATGAAGTGTACTACGTCACATGCTGGGAAGATGAATCGGACTCTATGTCCGAATACAGCGAAGACGATGACAATGACTATGATTATGACGATGACTCGGCCGATGGCTCATTTATTTCCTTTGGGTCGAACAACGTTAGGTTTGATACCAACGTGCTCTATATTGAAGCGCCAGAACTCCAAGAAGAAGAAGAAGAAGCACCTTGTACTGAATTGACCTGCCATGAACTAATGGAGATGGCGCGGGCATCTGGCAGCCTCCAGATACAGGAGGGAAATGATATCGGCGACGATGTCGAAGACCCCGAACATGGCAGTATCAGTGACTCCATCAAGCAGTTGCCTGAAGAACATCCCAGCGATGTGGTGGACTTAGACAAGCGTCTTTTCATCGCCTATATGAATGGCATCAACGGGATCGCTAACCCCGGCTACAAGTCCCGCCTTCACGCGCGGGTTGGCGACATAAAGATGGGTCGTGTGAAATCACCGTACCTGGAAGCCGATAATGTCGATGGAGTTTACCTCGATCATGCTCTCAACCATGTGATTGGAACATTTCCCAACCTCATTGCCAAGCAGGAGTTTGATGAGCTGCTAAGCCTCAGCGAAGAAAAGGGGGCGCTGGAGCAGCCGGCCGCGACCCGTGAGAGTCTTAACTTGAGTTTATTGAAGAAGATTGAGGTCCTTCTCTCCGAAAGATTGGCCAGTGATGTCAAGATCGGACATGATGAACTGAGCTTTTTTGCTGGGGGCGTTGCATATGCCCTCGAAAACTGGAAACCCTATATGGTCCATTGAAATGATTTACGAGCAAGGAAAGGCTTCCGTGCAGGAAAAACGAAGCCAACGTGATATAAAAGTCTGGCACGGAAATATGGAAATTTATTTGGTTTGTCTATAGCGATTTACAAAAGCTTTATCTAGCGGGTTAATCTATTCCATTTTAAAACATTTGAGTTTCACTGGGCGTGGCCACCATTCAACCCTATGGGTATATCCACATGACTCTCTTTTCAACCACGAGGCCAAGATAAGGAGGATAACTTCGATTGCCTCCTTATGTAGTCCGTCGCATTTCTCTTGGTTGTAAGCGATCATCCCCAGGATCAAAGGTTGTTTTTCTGATCCCCTGAGTCTGTCTTTACGACCGCACGAAGAGGCGACAGTATCAGAGTTCCTAAAATATGGACATGACCAATGACAGATGTGGACCGACAAAAACATAATGAGGCTACTAGGTAGTCCCCATTGATCTCAAGACAGCACTGCCATAACCTATTGCCAGGCACGTCCTATCCACAGATTGAAAGCCACAAGCCACAACATCCATAAATATCAAATATGGGAATCATGCAAACCATTCCCAACATGGACAGAAATATCTTGCACCGCCCCCAGAGTCCAAACTGCATACGCCCCCAACCCTGCGCATGTAAATACTGAAACCTACAAACGGCACCGTGATCATCTGGGCCCTCCAACGCCACGATATCCGATAGTGCAACCTGACTAGTACATGATATGCGAGTAAGATTCTAGATGTTCGAACCTCAAAAGCAAAAAAAAAAGAAAAAGAGCAATAATAGGCAGAAAGGCTAGGGCTAGCCCGAGACGTAATCAAACAGTTCTGTTATTGTTTTTTTTTTTTTTTGTTTTTTTATTTTTTTTTCTGGGGGCCGGACGATTTTAGTATCATCTGGGCCAGGCAGGCAGGGTGGAGCCGAGCTCATGCATGCAGGGATCCGACATCCTGGTCCATCGTGAGACGACGGCCGTGGGCTGATTCAGATGTGTTTTACATTGGTGGGTGTGCTGGGATCGGAATCCTGCGGTTCTACCTGAAGGAATGTATCGGTACTCCGTACGGAGTACTTTATGGGCGATGGGTAGTAGGCATGTACATGACGACTACTACCACTACTGTACTCCGGGGTTATACTAGCATTGCGTACGTATGTACATGGGTATAGATTGGGTGGTTCGGTCTTTCCCAGTGGTTCCTGGGAAATTTGATCGACTGCTCGAGTCATGTAGGTCCGGAGTACTCCGTGCCCTATCGTCTCCATCGTGGGGACTCCTTCGGTACATGCCCTACTGAGGTGACTACGTACTAGTAATGTACATCAGATATAGTTCATCCGGAGTATACTTTCTTGCTCAGCTTACCACACCAGTTCGAACGATGTTGGCTGAGCTGATCTCAGCTGAGATCACTTTACTCATCCCATGATCTAGTTGATTAATCCAATCTGAATGAACCTGTCACCATCAACCATGGAAATTACGTTGAACCCCGCTGGAGAAAAACGAACGACCCACGAATGGAGATACGGCATTAGTCTACCCGCCATCAACAGAAGTTTAGTCCACACACACCCTTTGGTATGAAATTCATTCCCCCGAAATTGGACGGGGCTTTGTCTTTTTTGTCTTTTCGATCTTGGAAGTTGTAACTGCCGAATAATATCATCAATCTCTGGGAGGAGGGGTCCCAACTTAGATAACTTAGTGGGTTCATATCGGCAGGGCTCTGGCCAGTTTCCGGCGTGGATTGGACGGATGGATTCGAATCAAGGATGTTTTGCTTTATCAAGGAAGCCCGTGCCATGTCAGGGTATATTTCGACAGCTTTAAGCGGTCACGGCTTTGGTTGCCGTCGAGTAAGCTCGGTGCCCCGTATGGGGAAGTGTTGACCTGTGCCCCGTTTCTGGTGCTCGGGCGTGCTGTCATGATCGTCCCTTTATTTCCGGTGCGTTTGGTTTGCATCGTCTCGGTTTTCTTTCTTTCTTTCTTTCTTTCTTTCTTTCTTTCTTTCTTTCTTTCTTTCTTTCTTTCTTTCTTTCTTTCTTTCTTTCTTTCTTTCTTTTTTAACTTGGTACTATATGGAGTATTCGGTATATAGTGGTGTATGGAGTATCAAGTGGCGGGTCGGTGGATTAAAAGGGGAGACAAAAGACGACTAATAAAAAAGGAGAACACAGAGTCGGAGGAAATACTGATGGAGGGTACATCCAATCAAATGATCTCACAGCAGGGCATGGATAAGGAGGAACAATAGTGTCAGGTGGATCAGCCTCTTTTCCTCCCCCAAGTGGCATTGCGAATTTGGGCCACGATTGGATCAGCTCCAATAGTTTGGGAAACTAACTTTGGATGGAGAGTCGGTGGTCCAGTACTGCGTGTGCAAGAGCCGATCCGGAGAGAAAAAATAGGGAATGATAATGAGGGCACGAGGCGGACCATCTCGTGCGCGGTCGTCAGGCAAGAATAGATACGTTAGGGACGCAATTATTTCTCTCACCTCAGCATGGTGAAGAGCCGGACAGAACCGAAAAAAAAGTCAAGATGATGATCCCCCAGAACTTACAGAGAGATACAGATACTAGATTTAATACAGACTTGAAACACGGTGAAATCCTTGCCGGGCCGTCTTCTTACTTTTTTCCCTGTTTCGTTTTCGTTTTTCTTTTTTCTATTTCTTTTTTCGGCTCCTTTTCTGGTGGTTTCGCCCCCCTGACCCTGGGAGCTGGGACGGGTAAACCCCAATCGGATTGGCTCTTCAGGGGGCTTGGGACGGAAGACTAAGTGGGGGCCTTTTTCTTTCGTTAGTTTTCTCGGGATGGAGATCGTTTCCGTCTCAGTGTCATCTTGACCTTATTTTGGTCTTCCTTTGGGCTTCTTTCTCTTCGCAGGGCTTGCCTATCGCAGTAACTTGTCGGGTTATCGCCTCAGAATGGTGACCAAAAGAACCATGGAACGATTGACTGCTTATCAGAACACTATCGGAGGGTTCTTGCACGGGTTGACGGGGATATCCCGTCCCGGAGAAGTACTCCGACGAGTGGCAAGGATGAATAGAATCAATTGGATGACACCAGTTGGCTCATGTCAAGAGTGAGATCAGTGTTTGGCACTAAGAGGCAGAGACACGGGAGTGTCGTAAGGGCTTTCTTGGGTTTGAGCAATGACGAGACACCTTGGTCACAGTGTATGTATTCAGTACCTACTACTAGTACATACATAGTAGTAGACTAAGACTGACCCTGTAACATTCAGGTTAGACTAGTGCAGTTGACTAGAAAGAAAGCGACTAGTCAGGTACTTGTTGGCTCCACCCACGGATCCCAAAGAGGATGCGCCATCGTGCGTCTCCACTTTTCCGTCTCTCCTGATCCTGCAGCCTCGCTAAACTTCAATGGGCAGTCAACCTTAGTATTTCCGCCAAATGAAAAAGAAAAAGAAAAAATTAAATAAAAAAATTGGGCCAGAGTCGTAGTCATACTAATAAAATAAATTCTAATTAAAATTAAATTCATGGGGACGAGACTAATAATAAAGAATTCTAATACGGTGGTGTGCTCCGTATTAGACTTGTTTACTAAAGTTCTCCGCCGTTACTACGACCTTAGCCTTGGTTTAGTACTCCTGATCTGCCTCCGGATGGCAGAAGACGGCACTTGTGTTCTTTCTCTTTCTCTCGTTCTTTCTTCACTGTCGCCTCCTTCTCCTTCTCCTTTTTCTACGGCGTTCCCTGGCCCTGGGATCGGATACACATCGTCTGTCTGCTACGGTTCACCTTTCTAATGACTGATCTGTTCCTCGGAACTATTCCAACGGTACGGAGTACACTAACGAAATGAATGTGAAGAGCTTTTGAACTTGTTACACGGGTATGTCTGAATACCGGTCCAACGTTTTTTCAGCATTTCCACTTGAATACTTCCTTCTTTTTACCCCCCATGTTCGCCTTGAGAATCACCCTGAGCTTCAGTACGCCCCGTGAACGGCCTGATGCCGTCAGCTCGCATGCTACATCCCCGTCATCGCAAAAGTGATCGGAAGGCGGGCTGCACAATTGACCACAAGGCTGACGAAATTGCATGGTTTCACCGTTCCAGGATGATCCAGGTTTCCCAGATTCAATAACAATAAGAAGAAAACAAAAAGATCAAAATACGTCACCGCCACACGCCGAACCCCGGATTTGCGCAGCCCCGCCAGGTGCATATGATCCCTCAGATCGACAATGCTGCATACAAAACGTTCAGAGTCCGACATGGGGCGAACGGCCTCACGCTCCCGGAGTAACAGCATGTCGAGCGATTCGCATCCTCGCATTCACATGACCCCGCCAGCAGCGAATCCTCCGCCGTCCTTCATTGCACCTTCGTCCGCCGCTCAGATCGTCACCGCTGACCAAGAATTCAATACTGCGGACTTCGTGGCGGAAGATGGCGGTGATTCGGATGCCAAAGCGATTGTTACCCCCGAAGCTCTTTCAGCTCTGAATGGATTCCTGGACCATCTTCTCTTCAATATTCTGGCGGCTGCGAAGTCAACGCAACTAGCATGTATTCGACCTGCGGTGGCGGATGTGTTAAAACCGCGACTCGCAAACCAAGTGGTCTCTGCGGCAGATGAGGAGTTGAACGAATATATGGGTGGTCCGGAGGATGAGCAGTTCCAGTTCGGTCGGGGGATGTCTCAAAACGATGATTTCGACCTGGTCCGATCCTGGAAATTGACTCGCTTGCGCTGTATGGTCTATACCCGGCTGGGAGATATGGAAGAAGATGACGAGGAGGAGTATATCGCACAGAATGGGTTGGATGATGACGGTAGTCTCTCGCCGAGGTTTTCTACGCATGTAGGAAATATTACGCCGCCGGCTGCCATCTTCCTGACCTCCATCATCGAGCATATTGGTGAACAGGCCTTGGTGATAGCGGGCGAAACAGCTCGGTCACGACTATCCGTCAAACCGAGTGAGGGTCCCGAGGAGGCAGAGCCTGGCGCAGAACGAGGCACCATCAACCGGTTAGTCGTGGAGGACCTGGATATGGAGAAATTAGCATTGAACCCAACCATGGGTCGTCTTTGGCGCACGTGGCGCAGGTACACTCGGTCCCCTATGATGTCCCGAGCGGTTTCTCGAGAGTCTATCCGACGCCGTTCAACAATTGGTCCTTCATCGTGTCGGAAGAACAGTATGGTTACCGGGGATGAGCTGCCACAAAGACCGATCATCGAGATCCCGAAAGAGGTTGACCCGGCTTCTGTTGCACTCCCAATTGGCGACCACGATGTTGAAGAGATCGAAGGTTTCACGTCTGATGGTGAAGGTGCTGAGGTCGTCCAGACCATGCAGGCAGTAGTGGCTCACAAAGTGCGACCCCATAGCCTGATGGTGCTGACCCTGCCATCACCAAGATCTCCCACATCCCCTATCACCCCACTGAGCGCAAAGTTCAGTCGTCATGTCCGCGCGAAGTCGTTGCCCGATAGTACCCCTCAGGAGCCGGTAGACGCTGACCAAACTGCCGACCAGCCATCGCCCACCGCATCCGACGAACAAAAGCCACTGGAAACCATGTACGAACACGATGAGGATGATGAGGTTCCCAAGGCCAAAGTTGAGCCAAAGGCATCAGAGGCAGATGATCTACCGAAGGAATCGCTGGAGCAGGATAGGATGGCTACGTCGTCACAATCTGCCGTGTCGGTGGGGGTAGAGTCGAGTCAAGCCAGTAGTACTTCGGGTTCGTCAACGTCTCTGAGCGATCGTCTCCAGACCGATTCCGATACGGAGGTGATTGAAGGACAGGGAATGTGTGAAAAACCCAAATTGGCTCCGATACAGCGACCGAAGCGTATCAGTAGCCGGGACACAGATCGCGAAAATGACAGGTCGACTACCACCCGAGTGATCAGCGAACAAACGATACCAACAGTGGTCGATGATCCGTCACAAACGCAAGGGGACGACTCCACCCCGGCGCAGCCTGCCATCAGTCACGATGTTTCAAAGAATTCTGATACGAAAACAGCTTCGACAGAGTTATCGGTCCCTCAGACTCGGACTTCGACTGACCTGGAAGAGAAGATCTCTCGCCCGCCTTCCACTTCTGAAGAAAGTGTTTATTCTGACCGTTCGCGGACTCGACCTAGACCAAGCCCCTTGGTGGGTATAAGTCAACATCGTTACGGCCGTTCAAGTTCAGGGGTATCCTCGATAAGTTCGGTGACTGAACGTGCAGCGGTTCAGCGTGTCGTCCGACCGACCACTTCAGCAGCCTCTTCCGTCTATTCCAGATCGCGTCGCTCCGACAGTTTTAGTAGCCAACGTGAGAAACGCCCAGTAACTGCAGGGTCGACCACTTCTCAGGTTTCAAGCAGGCTGAAAGGTCTCATTGGTCTTCAGGGGGATTCTGTTTCACTTCGCCTGCGCAACTCCTGCGAGACTAATCCATTCGCTGGTGAGCCGTATGACGACACGACCGGCTTGGACGAATTGATCCGCAGCGAGGAAACTCTCCATTATACCCTAACCCCGAAAAATATGCGGGAAATTGAAGTATGTTTTATTTACTTTCTTACTCTTTCTCTCTCTTTTTTTCTTTGAGTTCGTCGACTAATAAATATTGTCCTATAGGAACCTGACTCACCCCGCTGGAGAGTCAAGTCGAGCACTGCGGACCTTGCTGAGTTCTTGAAGAATAGCGCCCCTCCCGGGGAGGAAGTTCCACGTCCTAGCACCTCTCACACGTCTTCCAGGGGAACTATTAGCACACCCAAATACAAAGCTATTGAGATACCCTCGACTGCACTTTCGCAACAGACATCAAACCCGGAACAAGCTGCCGACCGGAAACCAAATATTAGGTCGTCCAGTGATTACGATCACTCTACTAAGTCGCCCGGCCCAGGCAGTCCCCTCAGTACCCCACGATCCCCGTCGAGCACAGTTCGCAGTGGCCCTAAGATGGAGGCCCGTTCAGCAGTTAGTTCAAAAGCGGATCAAGACCGGACAACCGAGTTGATCGACTTCATTCGTGAAGGTCCACCTACTGCAGGGGCACGCCGCATTCCACGTGCGGTTGCACCGTTCCGGGACACCATGGATTCAGACGAGTTGAACTCGCTGGAAACTGGCCACTCCGAAAACAATGCGCCATCGGTATCTAGCACGCAAGACGGATCAATGCTGACTTCCGTCGGGTCTCGCACAGGGCTACTGGAGACGGGCAACCGAACTACCGTGCACCCAGCTGCTGCTCAGCACATCCAAGCAACTCCAGTGGACGACCCTCGTCCTGTGCGGAAACAACGTAGGGTGCCAGATCCCTACGCCATTGACTCAGATGACGATGAGGACCTTGACGAGCTCTTGGACGGCCCGAAGCCCAAGCGAGAGGAGGAAAGCTTGCTAGATTTTTTGCGCAACGTTCCTCCTCCGGAGTCGGAGCCCACTCCGCAGCCACTGGCGGTCAACACAATGCCCTCCAAGAGCTCATCCGGTGCGTTTGGAATGAAGGCGCGACTTCTTCGCAATGCATCGGGGGACAAGGTGCCAACTACGAAACTATCAAAGGCTTCTTTCCATCAACAGCAGGACAGCTATGCTACAGCGCAATCTAACTATTCAGCTAAAGTTGGCGCCGAGAGGAGCAGAGGCGCAATGTATGGAACTAGCGGCCTTCCCTCCGTCACAGACCGGCAAACAGAGACTAGTGCCCTGGCTGAATTCCTCAGGTCGACGGGACCTCCTGAGCCTCCTGCACCTCGAGTGTCCTCATCACTGGCTTCGAAGGGTAGAGAATCCGGTGTGAATAGCCTCTCTCGCCTTTTCGGGCGCCGGAAGAAACTCGAGGTCTAGTGCCATTTTGTAAACCTATTTAATGCCTTGTCTATTTCCCTCACTCTCTCATTTCCTTATCTCCGTTCCCAAGTCAATTAGCCCACGTGTTCGTTAAAAATGCCCTTGCCTTCATCTTCTCTTTTTCTTTAGGAGCGTTTTAAGCCATGTGACGATCCATCCTGTCGTTTGATTCAGGTTTTCCCTTTCCATACTACCTTGGTCTACGGGTCAAAACCCCACAGCCTTGATATCTGGGCCATGGGTGAACGAGTTCCCTTCCATATATTTTCCTTATTCCCATCGTTGATTTGGTACAACAATTGTTGGCCTTCTCCTTATCCATATACCACTTTGTCCTGTTGAGTTTGTACTCCCGTCGTGTTCGACTTTATGGGATTTGGAACGAATGATATCCTGCCTTCAATTTTCTAAGATCGGGACATTGTTTTCTTTTCTTTTCTTTCTTCTTTGTTGCAACCTATTCCCCTGGGAAGCCGTGTTATGCGTTTACTACCATAAGCTAAATGGCGGACCGTACATGATATCAAGAAGCTGCTAGCCACACAATGACTAATTTCCTTAATCTTATTTCAAAATTTCCAAGGCCTTACAACAATTGTAGACGTATTCAAATGACTCAAGTACTTTTTAAGATAACCATACTACGGGGAGATCAATATCTGTTCTTAAAGCGTGCGGTTGATTGACAGCGGAACATTGTTCTCCCGACAGCTCCGGAACCCTTGAGCGCGGCGTGGCATCAATGGCAGCTCCCGAGCTTTGTTGTCAATTTCCAAGACCTCACTGTCGACCACAGCGACAATCTAGTTTCGACAATGGGGACGTCACAACCTACCATGAAGTCTATCCTCGGGATCTTATTCCTGTGTCTTGTCCAGATTTCCGCCGCGTTGAAATTCGACCTGCCCGCCGTGAGCGGAAAGAACGAGCGATGCATCCGCAACTTCGTCTTCAAGGATCAGCTTGTCGTCGTCACAGCTATTGTGAGCGGTCAGAAGGGCGATGGACAGAAGGTCAACATGCATGTATGTCGCATTGTGCCCCTATTTTCGGTCAATGGTGATTTGCGGTGAATCGTGAAGTCCGCTTCACCGGACTAGTGTTGGTCGGGCTGGATTGAATCGGAGCGGATTTGCTAATCGTCTTTCCGGAATCTAGATCAAAGATGCCCTGGGCAATGACCACGGTCGCCCGAGGGATGTTGTAGGCGAGACTCGCCAAACATTCACTTCTTCGGAGGATACTGCTTTCGATGTCTGCTTCGAGAACAAGCTTGAAGGACGGTGTATGTCATCTACCTGCCCTTGCCTTTGGCCATCATTCTTTTCGCCCGTATCTTGTCGATAGCATTCGATTGTTGGATTGCTTTTCTGATTTTTTTGAGCAGCCGGTGTTGCGAACCCCTATCGGTCGATTGAACTCGATGTCGACATTGGCGCCGATGCTCGTGACTGGTCTAGCATCCAGGACCATGAGAAGCTTAAGCCCCTCGAAACTGATCTCCGTCGCATTGAGGAGATGGTGCAAGAAATCGTCAGCGAAATGGAATACCTGCGTGCGCGTGAACAGAAGCTGCGCGACACCAACGAGAGCACCAACGAGCGTGTGAAATGGTTTGCGTTTGGCACAATGGGAATGTTGATTGGATTGGGTGTTTGGCAGGTCATTTATCTGCGGGCTTACTTCAGGTATGTATTTCTGGTTGCAGATGGTTACAACTTGACTGACGGCTTCGACCACTTGCAGATCCAAGCATCTTATCTAGAAGGCCCCTGTTTCGAAGTGCCTGGACTGAGCGGAAAGGCACTTTGCGTTGTAGTTTCCTTGTTCTCATGACAAAATACGGAGTTCTATGCATCTGTCGAGTGTGGTCTCGACTTTATGTAGTCTCGGATATATCTCACGGTATACTGTTTGAATACTTTTATGATCCTATGATAGCGTTAGACAACTGGGGATGATGTAATGGATTACTCCGACTTCAAAAGACCAAGTCATCAGTACATATTGTACATATGTACCATGTGCATAGCCGCCTCCCTGCGATTCAATATAATCTTTGTAATGCACAACCCCGGTTGGCTGTGTTTAGAGCATGCAAACACAACAAACAAACCCTCCCCAATCTCCGGATGATGTCAATCCCGTCATGACAAACGAAGAAACAATTCCGATCCTCCCCAGCGACAATTCCCTCCTACACAGCTCTCCTGCAATAAACACACCAGCAGAGCCACCATGTCTGCCCCAAGACTCATCCAGCGCTTCGCGCGACCCTCAACGTCGCAATTCTTCCCCAGAACAACCCTCGTCCGTCGCTCCTTCGGCAGCTCGGCAATTCGTCCCAAAGACGATAACAGCCGCCCTGCCTACCCCGGAAAGGTTGAGCATTTCACGGGTGGCCGCCAGGAGACGGGCGCGCAGAAGCCAGAGCTGGGTGTGGGTGAGATGGAGGGTATAACATTTAAGGTTGAGCCGCTGAAGCGGACTGGGGAGGATGTTACTACTATAAGGGCCCGGTTGTTATGTGAGTGTACCCTTTCTCTCGTATTACTAATTCATTTCCGGGGACTGATATGGGTGCATGGAACAGATCAGAGCCGGAAGCGAGGAATCCTCGAGTCCGATTTGTTGCTTTCCACCTTTGCCGATGTTTATCTTTCCAAGATGAACAAGGAGGAGCTCCAGGAGTACGACCGGTTCCTCGACGAGAATGACTGGGATATCTACTACTGGGCCACGCAGGATCCTCCCACCGAAGGCAATGTCGCTGAGGATACCCCCACCGAGACCTGGAAGCGCACTGGGGCTAAGAGCGGCGAATGGGCCCAGACGGTCGGTGCCTACAAGGCTGCTTACCGGCCCGTGCCGTCTCGCTGGGCTGAGTCGGAGGTCTTGCGCCTGCTCAGACAGCATGTCCAGGATAACAGTGCTACTGGGTTCCATGCTGCGAAGAGTAAGAAGACGGGTGGTGCGGGACTTGGCCGCATGCCGAATGTTCAGGTGTTTGATTCGTGATGGTGATTTGCGTCCTGTATAGAAAGAGGTTTGTATAAAAGCATGCTGGGTTGGGCTTGTACTATATGGTTAGTTTGTGTAGAGAATTTATGCATTTTCTGGGTTGGATTCCTTTCGTTATCTTGTTTCTCGTAGGCTCTGTAAATGTGTTGTTGGAGTGAGGTATGTATCTGGCGCATGTACTGTACAGACAGGCTGTAAAGTATAATAGATAGCTGGTAGATACATGACCGTCGGTATCCATTCAGTATGCGATGAGTATGTCTGTATAGCCCCTGATGTACTTTTAGCCACAGCCTTTCGTCGAGCTACAATGCCTGTTTGTGATAGATGGTTCATGCCCTAAACCGTCATTGACAAGAGTTCTACTACTGGTCAATGAGTATTGAGTGGATAAATCAACCAGGAAGACTGTATTGTATTGGTGTAAGTGTGTCAGGAAGGCAGTACGTTGTCAGTGATTGACAAATCATTCATGACGAGATGTATAGAGGTGTAGAGTACATGACCAATGAGGCAATATAGAAGCTCCATCTCTTAAAGATCCCGACAGCGAATGGCATTATATTGTTCGAGGACCCACTCTGATCGGAACCAGAAACCAAGAAAACCAACCGTCCACACGTGACTCGCTTATGTTAGGGTTCCATGTGACCTCGCACACAGAGGGCGGTAAGGCAGTTAGGGCTTAGGCGGGCACGCCGACTCTGCTCCTCCATCTTCGAACGCTGGGATTTTACCTCAGAGTCAACGACAATTGCTCCGCCCGCGTTCATCCTCTCTCCCTCTCGCGGTCCCCTACCATCGTCATCATGGCTGAGCAGCTGGTCCTTCGCGGTACCCTCGAGGGTCACAATGGCTGGGTTACTTCCCTGGCTACCTCTTTGGAGAAGTAAGGGAATTCCGGATCCGATATCAAAGACAAGAAAGAAAAAATTTGAAGCCATAAAAGAAAGATGTGTGAAGATCTTCAGCGATGAAGAAATTCAAGAAATGGCATTGGTTGATTGATTTTGGATAAAATGGTTTCTGACTTGATTCTTTCTCCGACTCTAGCCCCAACATGCTGCTCTCTGGCAGTCGCGATAAGACCCTGATCATCTGGAACCTTACCCGCGACGAGCAGGCCTACGGTTACCCCAAGCGCAGCCTCGAGGGTCACTCTCACATCGTCTCTGACTGTGTATGCATACCGGACCCTTGCGAAGACCGTGGATATCGCGGGGAACTTAGTGCGAAAGGAAGTTCGGCTGACCAGTGGATTTTGCGAACTCAATAGGTGATCTCCTCCGACGGTGCCTACGCTCTGTCCGCCTCTTGGGACAAGTCTCTCCGCCTCTGGGAGCTCGCTACCGGCGAGACCACCCGTACCTTCGTTGGCCACACCAACGACGTCCTCTCCGTCTCCTTCTCCGCCGACAACCGCCAGATTGTCTCCGCTTCCCGTGACCGCAGCATCAAGCTCTGGAACACCCTCGGTGACTGCAAGTTCACCATCACCGACAAGGGCCACACCGACTGGGTCTCCTGCGTCCGCTTCAGCCCCAACCCCCAGAACCCTGTCATCGTCTCCGCTGGCTGGGACAAGCTCGTCAAGGTACGCATCAAGCAGTTTCCTTCTACCCTTTACCGAATTCGATCGGTTCAAATGATGTTTCTGTATAAAACGTATTTGCTACTTCAGAGCCTTATGGCCATGAGACCAACAATCACCTATACCCTGATGAACGACCAACACTTGAATGCTATATCTCTGCATCTGCACGTGGAAAAGTGTGTTCACAGCTAATCTGAACTGTGTTACTAGGTTTGGGAGCTCGCCTCCTGCCGCCTCCAGACCGATCACATCGGTCACTCCGGCTACATCAACACCGTCACCATCTCCCCCGATGGCTCCCTCTGCGCCTCCGGTGGCAAGGACGGTACCACCATGCTCTGGGATCTCAACGAGTCCAAGCACCTCTACTCCCTCCACGCCGGCGATGAGATCCACGCTCTCGTCTTCTCCCCCAACCGCTACTGGCTCTGCGCTGCCACCGCCAGCAGCATCACCATCTTCGACCTCGAGAAGAAGAGCAAGGTTGATGAGCTCAAGCCCGAGTACATCGAGAAGGGCAAGAAGAGCCGCGAGCCCGAGTGTGTCAGCTTGGCCTGGAGCGCTGACGGCCAGACTCTCTTCGCTGGTTACACTGACAACAAGATCCGTGCCTGGGGTGTCATGTCGAGGGCATAAATGATGAATACCCATCGGTGAGGGACATGAGAGGAAGATAACTATTTTGTTTTTTATTTTTCCTTAACAAAAAAGGGCAGGCATTGGTTGGGATGTATGAGCCACGAGCAATGAAGCACTTCGGTGTTCCTTAACCGGACCCGAGGTTTTTCTAAACATGTCTAGCTTACTCGATTCATAAAATCCGACTGTCTGGGATCTTGTAAAGGAAGACATGCCATGTTCTAATACAAAGACAAAAAATACCTTAAAACGCACTGCTGGGGCTGATCCACTAGGGTAAGGTGATCGTACTATATCTATGTCACTGCCGTATCCGTACAAGTAGAAGAGACTGCCCGTCCTGTCTACCCATCTATCCATACACTTGCTATATCATATTGTACATGTGGTCTATGGTACAGAAGGTCTCCGCTGATTTAGTTCTTCGTGAGCCTCTTCAGAGCAGCATCGGCCATAGAAACGCCCTGTTCAAAGCCCAGACCCTGCGACAGCGACTTGGCTTCTCCGTAGAGCCTCTCGGCCTCCTTCGCCTTACCCTGGAACTCCGCCAGCCAACCCAGGTTAAAGGTCGCCGCCACGCAAGAAGTATCACACTCCTCATCCCGAACCGGCGGCTGAATCTTCGCCGCAACGTCAATCGCCTTCTGCGCCCACTTCTGAGCAGCATCAAACAGCTGCTCCCTGGCCTTCTTGGGGTCCTCAGCCCGAATGGGCTTCTGCGCCTGTCCAGCCATGCACCCAGCAACACTATTCAGCAGCACAACCTGCTTACACGTCGGCGCATCCCCTTCCTCGGTATGGAGCAGATCCAGCGCCCGCATCTGCAGCGGAATAGAAAGCTCATAATTCTCCTGCGCCGTATACCGGCCCGCCAGATCCGTCAACGCCGTCGCGATCTCCGTGACATTCAACCACCCCTCAGTGTTATCCGCCTCTAGCCCGCCACCAACAGGGAGGCCCAGACTCTGGCGCCGATGCAACTCCTTCAAACACAACTCCACCGCCGCAACCTGCGCCTCCTCCGCCTTCTTCTCATCCTGGATATAATCGCTCGAGTACAGCTCCGCAAGCTTCATCTCAATCCCCACAGCCTTCTTGAGCACGCGATCCCGCTGCTGCTTTTCAAACTCCTCCATCTCTTTTCTCTTCTCCTCCCCATCCTCCTTCTCAACCTTTACCCCAATCACCCCCTCCCCGCGATCCTTCCCCTCCACAAACCCCATAATCTCCCCCTTCGTCCGCTCCAACACCTCCACCGACGCCTTCGCCAACCCGGCC
>NW_015378213.1:0-63789 GCF_001204775.2 Aspergillus nomiae NRRL 13137 | reverse complement strand
CCGTCCCCTTCCCATTCGCATACGACCTCTCCGGCTTCAAATACAACAACCGCTCAAATGCGCCCTTGCCCTCCCCCTTAGCATCCTCACCAACATCTCCACCAACAATCCCATCTCCGCCCTCCGCTAACAGATCCCAATGCACCCCCTTCAACCCCCAAGGCGGACCAAGCATCTTCGGGTCCTTAAACAACGGGAACTCAAGACAAACAAGCCACCCACTCGGCGCAAGCAGATCGGCCATTCTCCCAGCCCACTGACGACGCATATTTGGATGAAGCGCACAGAGGAACTAGTATACGCGTCAGTACCACTCACTCGCCAACCAACCTATCAATCACCTCCAAGCCCAACAAAGAGGAAAGGAGGGTAAAACGAACCGTATAATCATAAATCAAATCGAACTGCATCCCATCCTCCCAATCCCTTTTGAAAAAGTCGCCCTGAAGAATGGTCACTTCGCCCTTCCCTACTCCCGGATTTACTTTGTAGTGGGAGCCGAAGTTGTAGTTCTGCGGACTATGCAATTCATTTCGTGCGTAGTCCCGCGCTACAGAAGCACCTGTTTCTGAGACTTCGAGTCCGAAGACCTCGAAACCGTGGAGCGCGAGCATGACTACGTCGTAGCCTTTCCCGCAGCCCTGAGGGGATTGTTAGTTTCTTGTTGGGGTGTTACTAGTAACTGTGACTAGGATCTGGCCACGTATTTCCTTCTAGAAAGGTATAGAGACGATAAAAGAAGAAGAAGAGAACAGGGAAAGGGGGGAAGACGTACTGGAACAAGTGCCTTTTTCCTTCTCCCGTCTTTCGTAAGCGGGTTTAATCGCTCCTCTATGAAATCGATCAGTGCAGGAGAGGGCATGCCTCTATCCCAGAGGTTGCTGCTGTTTGTGTCCCAGAGATTGGACCATCCTGCTGTTTGGTTGTCTGGTGAACTGGTCGGAGTATTAGTCGGTGTTCATTCTTTGGAGTATCATGAGAGCAAGAGGGAAACACACTGAGTCTTGAAGTGCTTGATGAGGCGGAGTTGGCCTGCTGCGTTTTGGAGGACTTCTTTTTCTCTGGATGCCGCCATTGTTATCTCTTTCTCTTCCTTGTTGTATTTGGTCTGGGTTGGGTTGGTTTTGAAGAGAGATTTAGTGGAAAATTGTGATATCGACGCTCACTTTCCTCGGTTTATATTCTTGCTAGGATGTACAGGGCAGAGTCTAGAATAGGGTATTTATAACGAACACCAAGGTGGAAAAATATCTGTAGAGTAACTGGCTGGAAGTTTCTCTTTCATGCGTTGTGTGCCTTTATGAAGTCCATTTTGGGCATGGGAAGTGGGGACTCCGTCGTTTGGAACTATGACTTACTCGATTAGGAAATGTCAAGGGCGTTGTTGGTTCCAGTTGTTCAGATATCTTTGCATATTTACAGAGTTGTTATCAATGGAATGAATTAGGTCGATGCCACATCGAGGATGTTTTAATTGATACCGGTATCTAATAAACTGCTCTCTCCTTCCCCACCTAGCTTTCTCTTGTAGGGTCTACGTACTACTCTGTCTCTACCGACGTGAAGTATAAGACGATGGCGCCTCCATATATCGGCCAGCCTTTGAGCGGGTGTGTTGCAGACCATATTGGCGCTACGCCTTTGGTGTAGCTGAATCGCCTAGAAGAGTCAAGATATGTCTGTCATTGGCGTGGACCCAGTCGGATCTACCCTGGCACATCCGGAGACACTCGATAATAAGAAAAGTGAATATAAAGTAGAGGGGATTGGATATGACTTTGTGCCCAGCGTGCTGGAACGAAGAACCCCAGATCCCTGGGTCAAAACTACCGACCAGGATTCCTTTCGGATGGCGAGTAGACTTGTACATGAAGAAGATTGTTCTGTGGTGGCTCGTCGTGGGCAGTATTTGCAGGTCTAGCCCAATTCCTTTGGTTGCGCCCAGACTTCAACGTGGAAGACAAGACGATCGTGTTGGCTTTTGCGGATAGTCTCCGGACACCGTGGATGGAGCAAACTGGGATTGCAATGGATGTAGTCCATAGTTGAGCCCAAATTGCTGGGGGGAGATCGTATAATGGCGTTCGGCCAGTGGATACCAATTCATTGCTGATTGCTTGCTACGTAGATCTTTCAGTTGTTAACCAAAACAGGCAGCATCGAACAGTTGATAACCAATTATGAGGTCACTCAGGCGAGATGCGAAGCCAAAGTTCAATTTGGCAGCGAGGTGGTTTCAGCAAGGTGTTCAGGTCTACGTAAATCCCACCATACATGTCCGGTGCAAGGAAAGCAGTCTGCAGGAAATTCTCAGTACCGGCTTCCTGTTGACCTCCGGGCTCACCAGCGGAATACATCGACATCTGGGCCATGGTATGTTGTCGGTATTCGCCTCTGAACTTTGCCATGCCGTATATCCTTGATGTTCGCAGAAGCTTGAGCCATGGAGTCATCACTTAGCTTGAATGGTGCACACTCGGGTTTGATGAAGTTGGAGCTTTATACGATGACCCATTCCACAAAAGATGACTTGAGCATGGTAGACTGGATTGGATTTGGGTGATGTGGCGATCTGAATATCTGGAGGTATGTCGTTATAATTACTGATTCGGGTATAGCGCCAGGTGACATTATCTCGACCGACGGGAGGCAAGCATGACTTCATGGTGATTTTGCAACTGATCTCCTCAACAATGATACATGGGGTTTCGAAAGACAACTGACAGTTGACTTATCCTCTCGCCCGATATATGATTTCGATTCAGTCGGCCTGAGCGTCAATAAATCTCCAGGTTCGCCACAACGTATGACATGGCATGTCACTGTTACGCAGTGACGACGAGAGCCATATAACCAGTATCCTCGCAGACCCGTAACGTGGGTTTTACGCTTTGATATATTTGCCTTTACTGAAGTGTTGCAGCTTAGCTCCAAAAAAGTGATCGGTGCCCTCAAAGCAAAGCCTCTAAAGATTACAGTTACCATTTGCCATACTTCACTATCAACGTACAACCATTCACCTGGCCAGGTTCTACTTTACTACTAGTAGTTCCCCAAGATGTCATCTGCAGGTCAGAAAGAAGAAATTCCCCAAACTCACCGAACCATCCTGCTTCCTGGGAAACCAACTACCAAACCTTATGCAAACGACCAGGAAGCACTGCCGAGAGCTTCCGATGTCGATCGAGATAGTCGAACTTCGAGCGAGGGGTGGAAGCCAATGATTGATCGACGCCAGAGCTGGAATGAAGAGGACAGGAAGCATGAGCTTCAGGCCTGGCTGTTGGGAGTGGAAGAAGGGAAGGAGACTGGCTTCACCGAATCGTCGCACGAAGTCTAATGAATGAATGAATGAATGAATGAATGACGGAATAACTGATGATTGAAGGTGCAATGGACCAGATCATGAAACCTGTCTAACTTGATATGGGATTATGATTAGGTGGATAGGATCCAACTGACAGCGGGCTGTTTCGGATTTTGTTCGCGTTTTCTCCTTGAACCAATGCTTCTTTCCCCCTCATGTCTAGTGTTTATTGATGTATGCCTAACAAATTGATTAATAGCAATAGGTTCACCAAGACCTCGGTTCGGTAATGGATCTACAGTGATATATCTTGGAGCCTTAGTCGTGTAGGTCGGAATATCAGTACGTAGTGGACAATGGAGAAGGAGAGAAGAATTAATTATGGTACTGGCACAGATCAGAAAGGTTTATAATATTCAGATAGCAAAAGGTCATAAGAAAGAAAGTGGAAACGATTGGGTTCAAAAGTAGTTCAAGGCAGGACATAAGAGTAGGTAGTTCTTCTAGACCCGCGCGGAAAACCGCGGTGTGGATTGGTCAGGAAACTAGCAACAGGACCGCCTTCGGCTCCCACTTTCGCCGCCGCAGTGTCTCCGACACAGCTTTTCTTAAAAGCACCTCAACCCTGGCGCACGGTGACAGAAAGCTCAAGACGTTGCGCAGCGCTCGGTCCCAACGTGCTTCACCAATGTGGCGTTCAAGTCACTTATGCGCTTTCCTTTCCGACTCTTTGAAAGGACCCCACGATAGTTAATCGACACTGCGGGATTACTGTGCGGACAACAAACGGCAGTAAGAGATGGATCGTCAAAGGAAGCGTGTGTACCCCGCACCCTGTCTTCAACTCTCATTTACCATGTACACGTTTTGTTTCTAACTAAGGTTCTTGTTCTAGGGGAGCTTCGCGATCTCAATGAGAGAGCTTGGGCTGGTGAGAGTGGTAATGACGTCCCAATACAATGTCCCGCACAACAAGTTCCAATCTAACCGCCCAACCGCATGAAAACAGATATCTTTCCAGTTGGCAGATCCCTTGATTCAGCGTTGAAGAAAAACACCGCTTTTATCAAGCGTCTACGCACCGGAGTTAATGCTTCCGCCCAGCAGACCTTCCTGGCCGATATCCGCACTCTGTCGCTCCATAAATATCTCTCAGAAATCATATCCGCTTGCTATGAAGGGCTTTGTAAATTGAAATCGCCTGGGGAAATTGCCACAGGCGTGGAAATCACGAGCGCACTGCACCAGAGGTTCGGACCGGCCGAGTTCACGAGACAAATTGGATGGCTACTGGGTCGAGGACTTAGCACACCGGACAAGGGACAGTTGAAAGCGCTCAGCCAGGAGGTGCGCGAACGCGAAGAAAAGGAACGGTTATCCCGACATCGAGTTTTGCTGAGAGTGGTTACGGAACTCTGGTTGGTTGGTGTACTCAGGACGCTGGACGATATCGAACGACCGGAGGATCTGGGTGCCAAGGGCAAAGAGGGTGTCGTTGGGATAGGTGGAAAGGCGTCAGAAAACCCAGTCAAAGCCAAGGCCCCGTCGGCCGTCCGAGACAGTGATAAGGAAGCAGAGCCGTTTCCCCTGGAAGTGTTGAAGGACCTATTGGGCCATGACCGTGACCACACCAATCTGCCACTCGCCGTTTTGTTTGTCAAGAGCTTCAGTTGGGATATTCTCGGAGCGAAGACTGTCGACGAAGGAAGGAAAACCGTAGAGGCTGATGGAGCGACGACCCCTGCGGAGGTCACGAATGGCGAGGAGGGCGCGGGAGATGTGACGGCAGCTGAAAATGACCCTCCTCTCACCCCAGAGAAGACACAGGCTCGCTTCAAGAGCATCCTGAATCGGTACCTGGAAGACGTCAAGGCGCATGTGGTTCGTGACCAAAGAGCACTGGCAGCCCAGAGTCGCCGTAACGCTGAGGCTTATGTCAAGAGTGGTGAAATCTTTGAGGACCGCCAGGCCAACTTTGAGAAACAAAGCAAATCTTTGGAAAAGTTGGTTGCCAACACGCAGGTCTTGTGTGAGGCATTGGGAGCGGAAATGCCCGCATTAGCTGAGCAGGAATCTGCCGACCCTGCGTCAAGTGGAGGCATCGGGCTTGTGAAAACGTCCGAGTACCTACGCGGCCAGGGTGAAGGTGCCGGTATCTGGGAAGACGAAGAAGAGAGGCGCTTTTATGAGAACCTGGTTGACCTCAAAGGCAAGGTTCCAGCCGTTCTCCTGGAGGACGGTAAGAAGAAGAAGACCGACTCCGATGAAGCAGGGAAAAAGAAAGACGGTGAGGATTCGGACAAGTCTGAACCGGCCCCGGCCCAGACATCAGAAGACAGGGCTGCTGCGGATGCAGACGATCAGTCTATGGCCATTGCAAGCAAAACTGTTGGAGCCCAAGTCGATGCACTGTTGGCTAAGCTCCCCGATTTGCAGACGAAGGATCACGTTGATCAGTTAGCCCTCGACTTCTGCTTTCTCAACTCCAAAGCATCTAGAAATAGGCTCATTAAGGCTGTGTCGGATGTGCCGAAGGGGCGTATCGATCTTTTACCCTTGTACTCGCGCCTGGTGGCCACTCTGGGGCAGTATTTACCAGATATACCGCAGGGATTGATTACTTATCTGGACGAAGAGTTCCGAAGCCTTCAACGCCGCAAGTCCAAAGAGTTTCTGGGGCAGGTTCGTATGAGCAATGTGCGCTATCTCGCAGAGTTGACCAAGTTCGGAGTGGTCCCGGAGCATATTATTTTCCACTGTTTCAAGGTCTCACTTGACGACTTCTCACGCATGAATATTGAAATCATTGGTTATCTCTTAGAGAACTGTGGACGGTATCTGCTTCGCAACCCCGAGACTTCCCCCCGAATGGCCTCATTTTTGGAAACTCTTGGGAGAAAGAAAACTGTTCAGCATCTGGGTCAACAAGAACGAATGATCATTGAAAATGCGGTTTACTACGTTGATCCTCCACCCCGGCCTGCCATTCAACAGAAAGAGCGTACTCCTATGGAGTCTTACATCAGGAGGCTTATCTATTTGGATATGAACAAGCGCAATTATACCAGGATATTGAAGTCAATTCGAAAACTGCATTGGGAGGAACAAGAAGTAAGAAATCCGTTGGAGTTGGTGTTTTTTTCTCTCAATAAAGGTTACTAATACCGCTTCCAGGTTGTTGATATTATAGAGCGTGTATTCAGCAAACCCGTGAAGGTAAAATATGGCAATATCCACCTTCTAGCGATCCTGGTCAGCGCTCTGTATAGATATCACCAGGATTTCGTTATTGGCATCGTCGACAACGTCCTCGAGCAAATCACATTGGGCCTTGAGCAGAACGACTTCAAGTTCAACCAGAAGCGCGTCGCCGAGGTCAAGTACCTCGGAGAGTTGTATAACTATAAAATGATCGACTCTCCTGTTATTTTTGATACCTTGTACAGGATTGTTACTTTTGGTCATGGTAAGCCAAAGCGAGCATCAAATAGTATCCCAATACTAATGATGATACAGAGGGCGGCACACCGGTTCCGGGGAAACTGAACCCGTTAGATTTACCAGATGACTTTTTCCGAGTTCGCTTGGTTTGCACTCTCCTGGATACCTGTGGTCACTGCTTTGACCGTGGCTCGGCTAAAAAGAAGTTGGACTTCTTCTTGACGTTCTTCCAGGTAATAACCGTTGCCAAGCGCTTCTCGATTGGATATGTTATTAATTGATCATGTAGTACTACATGACGACAAAAGATCCACTGCCCATGGACATTGACTTCCTTGTCCAAGATACATTCTCTATGACTCGTCCTCAGTGGAAGTTAGTCACCGACCTGGAAGAGGCCACCCGTGTCTTCGGCGAGGCTGTAGCTCAGAACTACAAAACACAAGATGCCGAGAGGCCTGCAGAGCCAGATGATGACGATGCGGAAAGTAGCTCATCTGATGACGGCTTCGAGGATGATGTCATGCCCGAGGTGGACGAGGACGGGGAGTCCAGCGACGAAGCTGAAGTGAGTTTTAGATACGTTGCATATAGACTCAAATTAGTTGTGCTGACAAATGTCTCGTAGGCATCGGGGCCCAATGCCGAACAAAACGGTGATAGTGACTCGGAAGACGAACAAATCTTCGTTACACGCCAAGAGGAGGAACGAGACCCTGAAGCCGAAGCCGAGTTCGATCGCGAGTTTGAAAAAATGATGGCAGAGAGCATGGATTCCCGAAAGTTCGAGCGTAAGGGCGTATTCGATATACCTCTTCCCATGAAACGAGCTCCTCGGGATGCGGCAGGTGAAAGTGCTCCCGAGACTAGCCAGCCGCAGCCACAGCCACAGCCGAAGCCCCTGCCCCAGCCCAGTACGATGGCTTTCTCCTTGATGACTAAAAAGGGCAACAAGCAACAGGTTTGCCTATTCATGTTCGTATATAAAGAACCGCCTGCTGACTGAGACTAGACTCGTACCATCGACCTGCCGTCTGACTCTAGTTTTGCAGTTGCCATGAGAAGTCAACAGCAAGCTGATCGAGAAGAACAACAACGGATCAAGAACCTGGTGCTTAATTATGAGATGTCCAATGAGGCGGAAACTGCCGAGGGTGAGACAATCTTGTAATGTACAACTGCTACTCATTGCTAACCTACACCCAGCACTCGAGAAACGTTCCCCTCGCGACTCCAGAGTTGATAAGTCTGGCGGCAATCGGACGGCATTTCGTTCTCGCAAGTTGCAGCTGAGCGACGTGAACTGGTAAACTGGCCGAAGGAATTCTAATCCACTATACGAAAGGGTACCGAGTCACCGACTTCATCAGTACAAGGTACCTTGATGCGCTCTTTTTTGCACCAGCCGCAGACCTCCCGCGCGGTACCTCCTGACAAGTCACCGCATATTCATGTCTGGTGAAAGACACAACGTCGAAGCTCATCTGGAACCCATATTTACAAGAATACAAGTTTATTCTTAAGGGCCCAAATATGTCTTGTGCATGTCAACCCAGTCTTGCACTTGTTCTGAGACACTTGCCCAGGAAGAATTGATGCAGGATTCAACTCACTGTTATACAACTCTCTGACAACAGAAAGGACAACGCCATGAGACTGTGACGAGATGTGTTATGATCATCTGCACGACTTCCCTATTGCGACGCTGCATGAGCTCGGCAATGTGGATAAGTGACTGGGACCTTGCTGAACTTTATAAGGATCGATTTAAAATTGCCACAGAGATCCAACAATTTGCATGGAAAATTGCTAATGATGATAATGCCATGTTGTTTCTTCTTAACCCTAAGATCCGTACCACGTGAACTGCAACTATCCTGTAAACATTCATCACAGCCGAGACGCTCAACAAGCAATGTAACCAAGCATACTGCGGAGTAGAAAGCAGACTCTATTTCTATCAGGACTCTTTCCGAAAGGCCACAGCGTACAAGTACAATAAGTTACATGGTGAAGGGGGAAAAACACAAGGCAAAAGTGGGAATGGATGCTGAGACTTCAAACGCAAAAAGAAAAAGGAAGACAACATAGGGAAGAACAATAGAAGAGAGATGACGTGAGATAGCTTTATAAATAGGACACGACAGAGAAACAAACTGGGGAAGGTGGAAAAAGGGTATATAGTACAAAAGAATACACACAGCCTCCAACCAATCCCAAAATATTCCTCGCGGACCCAGAGCAGTTCAGATCTAGCCTCATGAAACTTTTTAAAATTTTATCCACCGAGATAATCCAAAAGATCCGACTCTGTTCCGTTGGCCCATGTCACGCATTTTCAACACACCCATGTGAGTTGCGCATTGCTTTATTTCTCGGACGGAGTCTCGTTCTTGCTTTCCGAGTCGTGCCAAGCCTTGGGAAGCAAGTCGTCGCTCTCAGGGAGCTCGCCCTTCTCGGAGAGCTCTGACTTCACCTGGGCGGTAGTCTCCTTCGCGCGGGCACGCTTCTCCTCGGGATGCGAAGCCGCATCAACCTCGGTGGCTAGGGGCGCAGCGTTCTGGGCCTCACCCTCGGGGGCGGGAGCAGGAGCACCCTCCTCATCGTCCTCAAGCTCAGCGCCGTAGACCTCGGGATACTTGCGGAAACAGTCTTGCATGCCCCTGTGATGATTACCCAAACGTTAGCTCCACAATAACCCTCAATGGAGAAAAAAGGCTACACCGAAATGGGTCCAGGTCCAGGTTCAAACGCACTTAAACTTCTCAATACAGTCCATGCCCTTAGGCTCCTCCTCAGAGTACACGAAGCAGCTGAACGCAGCCTTGAACTCCTCTCCGCAAGGGCCGTGAGCCATTCCGCCCAGGCAGGGGCAGTCCCAGTTGATCTCGCCCGTTTCGGGGTTGAAGGCAGCTTCCTGGCCGGCCTCCTCTTCGAGCTCCTGGGGCGACTTCAAGGCGCCCTCGCCGAGAGAGAGCTCTTGTGCTGGGGCTTGTTCGGCATGGGGCTTGGGGGCGGCGGATTCCCGTTCTTCGCGGATCCGGGGCTTAATGGAGTCGAGGGTGGGGAGGGGTTCTTCGGCGGAGTTTTTCTTAAGCTGGGAGTTGAGGGAGACTGGGGGTTGTTGTTAGTTGCGATGCTGATTGATTGAAAAAAAATTGTTGTGTATAGGATTCGGAGGAGCAAGGCAGAGGTAGTTTAACCCGGGGAAATTTCCTCGTGGGTTCAACGTACAGGAAGGATTCTCTGCGAACACATTGCTCGTGTTATAGTAGTAGATCGCGCCAGCGGCCAATCCCAGTCGTACAGCGGTGTTCTTCCAACTCCTCGGTTTGGACTCGGCGGGAGCGGTGCTTATCAATCGTCTGCTTGCCGGGCCACGGGCGACGGCCGGCGCGCGGAGGAGGGCTCTAGAGGCGGGACGGAACATGGCGGGAGAAAAGAGTGTATGAGAGGAGTAGAGGTAAGAGAGGTAGGACCGGGGTTGGAAGTCACAACAACAACATGAAAGGGAAATGCGAAGGCGACTAGAGCAGATCGGCCAGAACCGCCGGAGAAAGTCGATGTGGAGGAGTTCGTGATGTTGGTGGCCTCAGGCCAGAACTTGCTACTTTGGGATTGGCCGGTCACGGGTTGCAGTGGGCCAATCATATTTAGGCCGATGCCGATGGTATCAAAATCAATGAAGGTGTCAATCACTCTGTGCCTGTCCGCAAAACCCCTGAATTAAGTTATTCGGGCTGAATACGGGGCCAATGTAGTGGTATTTTGTTTATTGGAGCTACTTAGAATCGGAATACGATTTACATTGACGACTTTAGACTTGGCCATTATCAGATATAGTATTGTTGCATTTTCCAATCTATGAAGTACCAATCTATGAAGTATGAATACAATACACCAGAGTAAACAATGTCATTATTTGTCTGACACCCACGACATAGGCCTCAAATCTATTCAACTGAATAAATGCCTTGGGGGAATGGTGGTGTTGCTCCAAATCTTCGTATGCTTCATTGCTTCCTTTGCTCCCCGTACTAGATCAAACATCCACCACTGGTTTCATGTCCACCTAGGTTAATCTTAGACAATTCACTCAAGCTTTCCCATATTTCTCCTACCCTCATTAGTTGTTCATATGACTTTACCGGTAAGATGTTAAACATTCTAGCACAGCGTGCTAGGTCTGCCTCACCGTCGCGAATCCCGAAGACAACTTCACATCCTCTCGAGCTTTAAGGAGCTCCACCATTTCAATATCTTCTCGATCCACTGCAATATCCAGCATGGTTCGACCATTGTCGCCTTCCCAACCTGCATCAATCCCGTTCTTGGTCAACAGCTGCTTTGCAATACTCCTGTAGCCTTTAGAGTATGTGTACAACAACACGCTCTGTCCGTTTTCGATTTGAAAATTAACATTCTCAACTCCGTTAATTAGAATCTCCATAACCTCCTCACGGCCGTTGCATGCGGCGCATTTGAAGGCCAGGGCAACCGCACTCTCTAATTGCTCCTTCGGACTGTACTCTACCAGCAGCTTTACAATAGCTGCACGCCCCATCGTGGCTGCCGTTGAAAGCGGACACAATTGTGGTGCCTTCTTCCTGTCATAGCTATATTGGCGAATGGGATCAATGCCACCATGTGCCAACAGCAGTTTTACCATGGCTTTATCTCCAGTGATAACAACTTGTTCAAGTGGGGTTACCCCGTATGTGTTCGGTATATCTGGCTCCAAGTCTTTTCGCCCTAGGAGTAGTTTCACCATCTTTCCGTATCCTCGATTCGCTGCTATCCACAACGGAGTGCAGCCTTGTTTATCGCAACTATTAACGGGAATGGCGCTGTTTTGTTTGAGACGTTCTACTGCCATGTCCCTTAACGCCGGGTCGGGTTCGATTTTTGAATCAGCGAGTAAGTGTAGAACCATTTTTCCAGCCACAGATAAATGTTGAGATGTCAAGTGGCCTGTAATATCAGGATAGGCAACTAATAACGATGTGAGATCCTCAGGGCCGAGATAATCTACTATATAGTAGAGAACTTCTCGTGGAATACGCGCGAGAGTGGCCATGGGATATGGTTCGAACGAACTATGGGGATGTATGTACATCGAGCGAATAGTTCACTGATTTCAGAGAGAAGACCGCGGAATGGAAAGTGCAGTAATTTCAAGCTGGGTTTATTGGTCGAGTCCTACAGACGGAACGAGTCAATTATGTGTGAGTGCTTCTTCCGTCTTTTATACGTTGACTCTCCACTAGGTAGGAGGTTATTGTACTCTCAATCTCAGTCTTGGGTTTTTGTCACAACAATGCCCTTTCGTTCCTTTTTCTTCTGAGTATAGTACAATTGACCCTTTTCCAGAGAGTGTTTCAACTTTCAGCCTTCGAGAATCAACAAAACAATGATGCCATTGTTTGGAGTGTCTCCAGGACAAATTGTATTACCCTTTTGAGGCTGACGGAACTTTCTATCTTGTGTTCGGCTATATGGTTCTGTCTTCCAGGGTACGTCAAACATGCCCACAAAATCCCTAGCCTTAAACCAGAGTGACCGTTGTTGCGCTGATGGTTCGCCATAGCTTTTCGTACGCCCTGGATCTCCGTATTTCGTGAAACACTCCCACTCGCTCATAGGTGTGTACTTCTCCATCGACTTGCCGTAGGCAAAGATAGTAGCTTTCGGTTTTATTAATACCAGTACGCTTATCGCAGACGTGAAGAATATAGAGGGGTATATTTTCTACCGTCGATCCTGCACTTGGCCAGAAATCATAGCCTATCATGAAATAACCCTGCAGGCGACTTTCGCCCATGTGCAGTGAATTCCAAAGGGGATTTCCACTAGTTGGAATCAGTTTTCCTTTGACCGTCAGCGACGCTGACTGGAGCCCACCAAAACAGCCCTCATCAGTTGGATGAAGTGGCGTGCAACTGTGAGATACATATGAGAGTCTCAGGCAATAGTCTTGTATGTTTTTCTCGTTCATTTCGAAAGTGACTGCATAACTGACGGACGCCCAGGACCATGAGGCGCCTGCCAAGTCGGTCTCGCATGAACTCTCAACCTTGAATCGTACCATATTAGGTCCTGGCAAAGGGTGCTTCGCCACAAGCCCGCTATATAAGTATCGTTGGCCCTCAATGAGTGCATTCTTTTGGCAATTCCTGCTAATGCAGGTAGTCTATCGGCTGTATGGGATAGATTGCGACTGCTGTACTCGCTCACAATCTCATTCCAGCAGAGGTTGAAGTCCCTTGTATTGGCAGATTCGGAAAATGCGATTTTGAGACTCATTTGTTCTTGCAAGTGAAGACATTGACATGCAACTTGTTCGTTACATTCCCACATCATCTCCCGTTGAGAGAAGTAGAGGATGCGATGCGATAACATGCGCTCCTGATACGCCCATGCTCGCATAAAAAGAGGCTCACGATCCCGTCTCGTGTTCATGTCGAGCATAGGGGCACGAGCAAAGACACGAATTGGGTGACCGCCGCTCGTGCTGAAGATTTCCTTTCCACGGGCCCATTCATCATCGGATATAGAGTACAGACCCGCTTGAGGGTCTGGCGCAGCACTGGCCGCCAAGGTGATGTAAGCGTTATGATATATTTCAGCCATACGTGGACAATGCTCACGCCAGTCTTCACTGTCGTTCTGCACGATACACAGTGAGTCAATCCACAAATACCGAACGCCAAACTGTCTCGTAAGAAGTGCAGCATGCTGAAAAGTGAGGGGAAGTGTGTCCCACGCGATATCCTGTTGGAATTGCGACAGTGTTTCTTTCGTTAGTTGAACCGGACTTCCCTTTGGTCCCCAGCAATAACTGAGGCAAATGTACCGTCCCATTTCGTCAGGTGCACCTCTATAGAGCCTCAGCTTCAGAGGGTGGTCAGGACTCGCGTCGATCTCAAGCACTCGTGATGGTAACGGGGTGTTTTCCGCGAGATGGCATTTGGGGTGTTGCTTAGTGCAGGTGTCCAACCATTGAGATACCTCGGACATTGCAGCGTCGGTTGGTGTACTTTCCACTGCATGTCGTCTCACATCAACCCGTCCCAACTCACGGAATCTGTCCAACTCGGGATGGTAATTTCCTGAACATTAGTTGGTCACAGAGAACTACTGGGATAGTGGGGACAATACCATCTAAGGTGTATAGTTGTAGCTCGAGCCTTGCACCACAGCTTTTGCAGAACCACAGGACGGAGTTGACTTGTTGAACCCATACGAAGTCAAGAAGGTCGAAGCCGCGGCAAGAGCATCCTTTTGAGGCGCGGGCAAAACTGAAGACTTGCTGAAGGATTCTGCACAGGATACACCCAGTGAGCTTCGCTGATTGTTCGACGGCGCTCTCACTCACGAAATCCCTTTGACAAATCTTGCAGCTTCTGCCCATCCAACCTCGGAGTTTCAGATCAAACGGGCTTTCATGATATCTGCCGAACAAATGTTTATAATGCATAGCTTACCCAGGACGACCTGATTGTGGATGAGCTTCTAATGGAAGCATGGAGTTTGAAGAAAGCGGTGAACTCAATTTATGAGCAGTTCAGCCTCGTAGGCGACTCGGATTTAATCGAAGATCTGCATACTCAGCCACCACTAACAACCAATCACGATGCAATAAACTAGGCGGAGTACATCAAGTAGTTAAGCAGGCACTGGTGATGTTGATTTAGACAAGGAATTTCCTTCTTCGGTTGGCCACGGCTTTGGACGTCATCGTATCAGCGATTTTAAAGAATAAGGCTGAAGACGACATGCAGGTTCACGCAGGATCCAGCCCTGATCAGGTGACTGCTTGGATCAAAACTGTCTACCAGCCCTAATCTCAGAATTCGAATGTTGAGTAGTGATCCCTGGCTATGAGGCCGAAGGCTTTTTTTCGAGCAGTTCTCTTATCAAGATCTGGCCTTTTAATGGTAGTTGTCATGTAACCTGTGGACTTGCCATGTACACACAGCTCGACCCAGCAAACAATACGGATAGGACTTGTGTGTTATGCTGTCTCCTGCTGACGTTATTCCAGGGTATCAAAAAGGTTCAGATTGTCCAATGTCTCCAAGGTTCGTGCTTCACTCCATGCAAATAGTTCCAAGTGACAACTGGAGGCCTCGTATAGTCTGTGGACGTTGATTGGCGCGCGAACTGAACAGGCGCTAATCCCAAATGGGTCAGCTGTCGCGAGGGCTCCACTGCGCCTCACATCTATATTCTTTTCTCTGGCTCAGCAGGAGTTGAGAGAGGGGACAGATGTGGATATAAAAGGGTGTCTGGAAGCATGTCTACGCTGATCTTCATCACTCAGTTCGGTGTTCCAATTCCTAATACTGAACCCATCTTTATATGAACAATCTCGGTTTCTCCTTTATACACACCTTATACACACCCAACAAGTGCCACACCTCTTCTATATAGAATATAGAAAGAAAGACTATCGAAATATGCCAATCCCAGCCTTCTCCACAGACAAGCGCCACATTGCCATTGCTGAGGTGGTCATCTTCTCTCTCATCCAAATCATCCAATGTACCACCCGGTTTCTGCAGGAGTGGAAATACTGGCATCATAACAAGCGAAAATCCGTTCCTCGCTGTATTTTCTACTCCTGGTATGGCTTGATCGGATTAGTGGCACAACGTAAGTGACATCCTGGTGATAATCGTGTTGTACCCACGCTGACCCTAGAACGCCAGTTCGAATTGCCGGGTCCGGAATGGTGCTCTCAGGCTCCAAGGACAAGAAAGTGATTATGACAGAAGCAATCCTGCAAGGAATTGGCCTTTCGCCATTATTGTTTGAAGTGAGCCTCGTAATGCTAAGGAGGTTAGTTGCTCCCCTTCCCCTTTGTATTGATTCACTGTCTAACAACCGTGCTTGTTATAGTGGACAAACAGGTAGAACCGGCCCTGGAAACTCCAGATATCCCAAGACCATCCGCTTCCTACTCCATTTCTTCCGATTCCCCGTGTTCTTCGGTATAGTCTTGATTGTGGTGGGAGAGAGTGCCGCCGTCTATGCATGCAAAGTGGTTGGATCTGTTTTGCTCGTTCTCATCTTTGCGTTCGGATGTGGACTGTTTGGCTGGATAGCCGTGGCTTATCGCTCCATCCTCCCCAGAGCTGGCCACCGCTGCGTCCTGCTGGTCCTGGCGGCGCTTCCTTTCTTTGTTGTGAGGATCGCGTATATGTTGTTGGCGCAGTATGGGCCGCAAAGGTTCGACCCTGCTAATGGCGATGAGAGTGTTATGGTTGGAATGGGGTTATTGATGGAGATTCTGATTATGATTATTTTGTTGTCGGCCCGGGCAGTGGCAGAGCCGATTCGGGGAGGACTTGACAGTGATGTTGAAGAGGCCCGGGCATAGATTGTTGTTGATCAGCGGCGAAGACACATGGTGTCCTTATATACCTTATTTACTTTTGAGCCATGAGAATATGAAACATAAATGTATGGTGCTTTGTGAAAAAAAGCTACGATATTAATAGCAGCAGATATTCACCGTTCGTAATTCTGCGGCAGCATAACTTTATAAGTTCTCGAAAGCCGCTGTAACCAACCCTGAACCCACAGCTTCGTGGGAGGGTCCGCAAACTCATTAACCACAAGCAAGGGAAATCCCAATCGAGAGGGACCCAGAATCCCCTGAGCGTTGAATTCGACCGACATGCAGATCTGGTCCCGGTAGTACACAACCATAGCCGCATGTTCACCGGGGTAACGACACGCTCCCAGAATGGCATGAATAATCACCATATAGGAATAATACGCGGCAAAGATGGTTCCAGTGTCGACATCGGTGAATGAGTACACTATTGGATACAAGGTGTCGCCCATCGACGAGAGGACTTCGGTTGGAAGAGGCGCCGTATGGCGGAACTTGTCATACCAAGTGGTTAATTTGGTTTGCATATCGAGGGCGTCGTTTAGAAGCTCAGATGCCTTCAACAGCGTCGTTTCGTGCGCTGGATCGGCTTCTCGGAGCTCGAAGAACTGGTGGATGAAGCACGGTATGGTTGTGTAGAGAGCAAAGAGCTCCTCTACTTGCGCGTAGAAAGAGGTGGGAAAGGTAGAGTCGAACTGTTGCTTCATCACGGATTGCCAATCGCTAGACGTGAGAAAACATTTCTCCTTTGAAAATAAAGAGTGCATGATCTTTCGTTGGTCAGTATACAGTGTTTATATGACGGTAGTAGTGAACATGCGCGAGGATCATACAATTAACCCACGAGAGGCCTTGAGCAAGGTATGATCGAGCTCGGTCTGGTAGCTGTCACAGCCTCTAAACCTAACAAGTCGACTTAACCCGTCGGCGTGTTTCATCCAGGATGTGGAGTCGTGTGCATTGGTGAAGAGCTTGAGAGTGTTAGACCAGCTGCAAGGCGAGGCTATGGATAACTCACCTCATAGAAGCATTGAAGCAGAACGGCACATAGGATCTCTGATGAGAGACTTTCCATTGAATTATACAGAGATCGCTGGAGCCTGTTCAGAGCTTCGACATATGTGGACTTGGCATAAATGATAGCCTGGTTATTTCCCGTCATCATGCCAATATGATGTGCAACGAAACATCTGATGGAGGAATCCAGGGTTCTGTTTCTTCCATATATAGTGGGAAGGAAGGTAAACCAGCGAGATGTTGTATAGGTTGAGGAGGCAGGAAATGGCTGAGAGACATCACCAATTAAGATATCCAGACTCTGCATTATATTTGTGTCTGCAGACCTCAACCACAATGAACTGGCCCTCCGAACTAGGGTTTGCTGCATAGCCTGACTGGCTGTTCCTGAGCTGATGTCTACGAGATGCGTGTCATCCACCGCTGGTTTCGACCCCAGACGCCGTCTGGAGCGATGCGGCTTCCCCGCGACAAACTTGAAGCCTCGGTCATATCCGGGGCAGGGTCTTCCGTATTTCGCACATTTCGCGCATCCAGGGAGCCCCTCGTCACACTATTATTCCAATATCAGTCATCAATGCAGCGGCGGCTTCAGAGTATCGAAAGACCGACCTTTACACGACGCTGCACACAGAGTAAGCAGCCAGTACTTCGAGGCACGCCCATTTCCAGGAATCTTGAGATAGAAACCTGGGAGAACCATATCGCTCGTTCTTGACGAGATATAAATACGAGGCAAGAAGCCAATCAATGGCTGACTTTATTTCATTCCGCTGTGATTCTTAGTCAGCAGGAGCAATTTGACCTATTTGGGTATTCTTACTACATAGATGTATTAAGCCAGTACCTTGGGAATGAAACAACAATAGGGTGGAAAGAAGGCTCAAACATTAGATTGATAGGGTAGCCCACTTGCACCTCTTCGGGCATGACATGTGGACAACCAACGGTTCAAGTTATCCATAGGCGCTTTCCAATGGGAGGTCAGTATATCGGAGCTTTGATATTAGGCCCTTAATTTTGAAAGACATCTGCTATTACGGGTATCATAGCACTGTCATCCCCATTCTCTGCATTTTCTTCTGTGTCTGCGAGGAGTCGTTCGCGCTGCAATCGCCACATTCACCATTTCGAGGTTGTACAGGTGTGCCTCAACGAAGATATGCTCCAAAAATCTTGTAAGTCAACCGTCCATAAGAGGCTCGTTATAAATAAATCTAGACTAGTCAAGTTGAATATTAAAGTAGTCTTGCGTTAAATAGATCATCTCAGCCATTGAGGTGGCGTCAACGGCCAGAAGATTAATCTTATTCAAATACAGTATACATAGTCGCCATTAATTCCATAAGACGAATCTAGTATGTTGAGGCTAAGTTTGTCAAAGTCAGCCCTCACAACTGAAGTAAAGGATTGATTGAGTTATTGCGTAGCACGGTCATATTCTTGGAAGTATATATCACACACAGCATGAAAACATGCTTTGAATGGAAACTTAGCCAAGTACAATACTTTTCGTGAGCTTTATTGGAATTGTCTGTTTGCGAACCCTAAGTATCATTCCTGAAAAGTCCATATACACCCGCATATGTTGGCTACATCCTTTTCATTGATAGCGAAGAGCAGCCCGTAAATGATGACGAGGCATTTATACCGAGAATGATCCCAATGTAACATAAAGAACTTGCGCCAAAATGATATATCTTATGACTAGATGTATACAAATGCAAGGAAAGATAATCTTCTCCCCACAGATACTCAAGGCATTTACAAACAGTGGGTATATCGTGAAATGATATGAGATATTGTAATCAGAAACTTAGGCAGAAATGATACGCCATTAAAGTGTAAAAGAGGGAGAGAGCAAACAAAAAGAGCGCCAGGGAAGAATTTCGAAAAGGTTTACCCATAGATAATCAGTAAGTATTCAAAGATTATTGAACTTGAAACACTAAACTGGACCTCTACTTAAGTATCATTGGAATAAGAAATAGGTTAGGAGCTCACAAATGAAATAATACCTTCTTTCTTCTACATTAATTGACCATCCTAGGAAGCTCCCTCAGGATTCAGGTGTTGTGTGGTCTTGTGCTGCGCAAGTTTTGCACTTAGGCCTGTCTGCATCCATCTTTATCTGTCGTGATCGGCAAAATGGGATATATGGGCAGATATCTGCTTGCGATTCGGTATGACCACACACTGGAAACTTGTACACCAGTTCTAGACACATTGCGAACGCTATGATTAGTTATTCCAGACTACTCAGGTTGGTTATCAAGGCTGTGGGATGTGGTAAAATCAGGCCATATACCCTTTAGCAGAAACAGGGTGATCTGAAGCTGACAATGGTTTGGATTTTTCTCTCTTGCCACTATAACGAGCTACATAACAGATCAAAACCGCATCGCAATATTAGGATAAATTGTAATCTGTCGCTTAGTTAGTCTTTGAACTGTAAGTCTCAGTTCTAGAGTAGAATAATAGGTTAGACCAAGGGGTTTTATATATACAGGCTGATGTATGTGGCCTGGGAATTATCCGCAGGGTGCCTAAGAGCTTTAAGTGACTCCTTTATAGTGTTGACCAAGAGATAGTCCCAAAAGGAATTTTCCTTGTCGCTGTCTCTGGTTATTGGCATATTATTGGAAAACCCCTCAGTAGTGAACCTAACTTGGTATACTCAGCGTACTCCCGGTCGTGCCTGGTACAGATATAGATAAAGATGTGATATAGGATGTATCCCCGTAGGCATTACCCATCTTAGGTTAAATCTCCTGCCTGTCTTGATATCCAAGCGGAATTTATCAAACTCATAAGGCGGGCTATGGGTTTCCTGAGCGGCACATCCCTTGAGTTCCTACGGTACAGAGCGTTGGCCACGTAACAAAGCCAAACTAGCTCCGGAAAATCTCGGTATCTCACTATAAATGGTCAAGGTAGATTTAGATTCCAACACGAACAGAGTCATTTGCCAAGAGTGGGAACCCTAGAGAACCTAATCGGAAAATTATTGTTTTGCGGCGATGTCGATGATGGGACCTCAGTAAGAACTATCCGGAATGAGCCTGAGCAAATTGCAAGGGAGCACTATTCTCAATACTATATAATATTGCGTAGGTTCCCCGGCGCCAACTAGCTAAACTATGCAAATCCCTATGGTCTCTTGAAATCATCGCGCCAGATCAACCCGAGGAAGTAAGAGAGATCTGCACGCCTGGAAAATGTTGATTACGTTGCTACGCTACGGTAGAATTACCGTGACATGAAGGCAGTACTTATGTGAAAAAGAGCGGGACCCATACGTCCAATTTTACGGCAATTGAACGAAAGGCAATCGATTCTGCCGAAAGGAATGGCAGCCTGTATAGTAGAATTCTAGAGCCACTAGTAATGTAGATTATGGAGAAGTCGATCGATCGCCCCACTACCGAGATTATCCGAGCAAAACAAACATCTTGAACTTGTAGAATAATATTGCTGGTAAAACAACTAGTCACATTTTTACGAGAGAACCAGCGAACTCAATTGGGCTTTAACTTCCCACAGTCAGCGACTGGGTCGTGACTTGCAACACTTGCAACCTGGGAATTTGTATACCGTGGAGTATTCGTTAGCCCACCTCCTCACCGACGACTGATCTGCTCGATGCGTCTATACCCACAGAGTCAAGCAACCTTGTACCGCGTATTTGTTCTTGCTCTTGAGCGGGAGAGCTGAATTTCACTGTGGGTACATGCAGGTATAAAATAATAGTCACCTGGGCCCATGTTGCTTTTGCCTTCATTGAGTTAGGGATTCGTTCTCCTTTCAGCGATGACGATCAATTACCCCCTGTATCTTGCATGAAGTTCTACTCCATACCTATATTGTGGATCATCCACAGAATGTGTCTTGGATGATCATGCTGTTTCTGAGCTGGTGCTAGCATTTTGCTTTAGGTGCTGGAACCCTGGAAACTTATAAATAACGCGACTCCTGCCCAGTAAATGATTCATGTGTGTATTCCCCTCACACTTTCATCCGCACAACGAGTAATTTGCCATTTCTCTCCAGATTATCAATTGTTACCGCCCAGCTTGTTGGTATGTTCACTTAAAATGCACCTCTGTTTTTCGACTGGATTGCAATATACTGATCGAAAGAAATATAATACCAGCCACCAAAATGCATTTCCAGCTCGCAACCTCTCTTCTGATCTTGGCTTCCACAGGTCTATCCTCAGCCCAAGAAACCAAGTACACCGTGGGTTATTGCCGAAATCACAATGAACTCCAGCCGGGAACTGGTAACTACCCGATTATCTATGGAGAAGAGGAGAAACAAATTTGTGAAAACGGCGGTGGGATGTTCTGCGGTGAAGATTCATGCGTTATCCAGATAGATCAAGTAGAGAAGTTTCAGAACAGCTGCAAACAAGCCGAGTCTGGCTACCAACCGCAGATCTTATCTGGATCCAAATCTCTCGAAGAGGCGAAGGCGGCAGCATTCTGCCTCTAAATTCCTGGGGCTATCTGTACCTAGTTAGCTGTTTGTCATGAATTGAGCCGAATCGCAGAACTCAAAAAAACAAAAACAAAATTGCCCACCAAGGTTAGTTTTCTACATAGCCACTGCAGCCTTCTATTGGATGTCAAAGGAGTGTAAGCGAAGGCTGCGTGTGACGAGAAGATGTGAGTGAGGGGAACGAGGATCTCGCCAGATTGTTTGGATGTCTCTTTTGTTTGATCTGTTTGTCTGAGAAAGATAAATGATCGGGAGATGGAGACGCCCGAAAGGACGTTCTCGAACGGCTGTAAAAGCCCGAGATGTCTCACACGTATCGTCCGTGGGTTATGTCACAACAAATCTTCACCCCTAACAGTGTTATCGGTCCTTGCTAGAGTGGGATTCTCAATCGCCCGGCGAATACACCGGAAATAATGTCGACGCAGGAGTCCACGACTACCTATTCTCAGGCGGGGGAGTTCCCGCGATCCGCTACGAGGCCACCACGGGTCCTTTCTTGCGTGCTGTGCCAGCAGCGCAAGGTCAGGTGTAATCGTGAATTTCCGTGTTTCAACTGCACCAGAGCTGGCGTCCAGTGCATTCCTGCTGCTGGTGCGCGCCAGCGGCGTCGTAGGTTCCCCGAGCGAGAGTTGCTGGAGCGTCTGCGGCGCTATGAGGCCCTGCTCCGTCAGAACAATATCCCATTCGACCCGCTGCACGCACCTGCTGCAGAAAGCCCGTGTCAAAGCGAGCATCCCAGAGGATCTAGAACCCCGGGAAAAATAGTAGAGTCCACTGTGGGGACGGATCAGCTGTCAAGCGAGAAGAAAACAGTAAAGTGTGAATATTCAAACGAGGCCAAGTGAGGCTTGCCCTAGAAATACATACTCCTAAATGGCTGACCCCCTTCAGAAATTTCTGGTTTCTCATGAATCAAATGGTATGCATATAAACACCAGTGGGTTGATGTTCCACTGACAATGCGAAAAAAAAGTCTTTAAATCCTAGTGATGGGGAGGACAATGATGGGGACGACACCGATGGAAACGATAGCAACCACCCCCAGGTCGATCTGCGGGAGACTGTGGTTAAAAAGACGTGGGATCAGGTATATCAGGGCAATGAGCAAGACTTTCTATTTGGTTCATGTAGCACAAATGTCGATATCTCAACTCTGCACCCAGATCAGGTCCAGATTTTCCGGCTGTGGCAGGTTTACTTGGACAATGTGAACCCTTTGCTTAAAGTTACTCACACTCCCACTCTGCAACCTCGCATTATCGATGCTGCGGGCGACGTGGCAAATATCAGTCCGACATTGGAAGCAATAATGTTCAGTATATATTGCGTATCCATAATGAGCCTTGGCGAAGACGAATGCCATGCCATTTTTCGGACACCGAGGGAGAATCTTCTGAAAAAGTACCAATTCGCATGCCAACAAGCTCTACTGAAATGTGGGGTTTTCCGTACCAGTAGTGTTGAGTGCCTGGCAGCATTATATTTGTACCTGGTAAGCGCACCAAGTGGCGATCTTGCCTAAACCCTTCTAATTCTCACAGGTCTCAGTCAGACCTAGTACAGACCCTAGATCTGTATCCTCAATGCTTAGTATTGCTATCCGCATCGCACAACGTATGGGTCTGGACAACGAGGCAACCAATGCCAGATGCACTGCTCTCGAGGGCGAAATGCGTCGAAGGCTGTGGTGGTCGCTAACTATTTTCGACCATCGTATCTCCGAGGTTACAGACTACAAGACCACCATACTTATTCCCACTTGGGACTGTAGGGCTCCCTTGAACGTGAATGACTTCGACATCCGGCCCGAAATGAAAGTATTGCCACAAGGTCACGATGAACCCACCGAGGCTCTTTTCACTGTCGTACGCAGCCAAGTGAGCGACTTCATGCGCCGCAGCGCTTTCCATCTCGACTTTACGAACCCTTCCTTGAAGGCTATCGTTAAAGATACCCCGTACGGCGGTGGTTCAGAAGGAGATAGGCAGCTAGCCTTTGAGCAGATGATAGAGGATAGATACCTCAGATTATGCAATCCAGAGAACCCGCTTCACTTCATGACTATATGGACGACGCGAGGCCAACTTGCCAAGAACCGCCTCCTGGAATATTATTCGAGATATGCTTCCGTGCCGCAGACAGATGAGCAGCGCAATATCGCTATTTCCTACGCTTTAAGCGTCATTGAGTGCGATACAAAGCTTATGACCTCTCCTCTAACGAAGGGGTATCTTTGGCTTACAGAGTTCCACTTCCCGTTTCCCGCATATATTTATATTCTGAAAGACTTGCGAAAGAGGCCAACGGTGGAGCACGCAGACAGGATTTGGAAGACTATGAACGATAACTGCGAAGCTCGTTCCAAGGAAATTCAAATGGTCAATCGATTCTTTGACTTCTTCGGTAAAATTGTGCTCGAGGCCTGGGAGGCGCGTGAGGCGGTATACAGACAGGTAAACAAGCCACTTCAGCCGCCCGGGTTTGTATTAAGGATCAAAGAGGTCGCGCAGACGATGGCAGGTACACTAGGAAGCAACTCAAGACAGTCCAAGGGCGGATTGAATACGAACACGGGCCATTTGTCAATGACTATGCCGACTGACTTTGGTAGCCATGACTTTCTGTACGGTATGGAAGGTTACGGGCTTCTAAACCCGGAGTTCAGGGGCTATCCTGATATACCTGGACAGGTGACAATGGACGCCGAAGTGAACCAGTCAGATTGGACAACAATAGACTGGTATCCGACGCAGGCTCATAACTGGTAAGACTGCGGCTGGAGGGGAATTTTAACCTGTTTACCTAGTGGCAAATATCACTACCATATAATGACTAGTCAAGCGAGCAATTGTGTATAGTATGCACGATCTTCTTCGAACACTATGCTTAATTTATCAAGACCCTGCTCCTCGAAATTCTGTGGAATCATGCAGAATAGAACTGCTGCTACTCCAGTCTCACTCCAACTCCTAGAATTCGCCAAGTACATAGTGACCAAAAGACGTCTGAGCTAGACTGTGCAGCAGTAGCACATGATTATAACCTTGGTATTAATAAAAGTGTAATCAACTTGACAGTGTACGCCTGTTTCTGTATAAATATATTAGACACAGATTATTAACTACAAGGCACACCAAAGTAGTTAAGTATAAAGCCAATGTCTTTGAAATAAACATAGTAAGTGTGTTAAAACTGCGGACATAGCTAAGGATATGTGCTGTTGGAGCGAAGAAAATTGATTCCCCAACAACCGCTCCAGCACACAATCCGACCAATGCACCAAGGGCGTTTCCGACAGTAACGAGGGTACTCGTAATTGAAGGGGTGCTAGTCACAGCTCCTGGCGCTCCAACAGCAGTGTTGATTGCGTGTATTAGTTCTGTCAAAAATGAGTATCTTCGTGCCATGTCCTCGCTGAGCGGACCTTCTTAAGCTGTGCTTCCAGAGGGGCAAAACTATCGCTACCGGCCCCGTCTGTCCCAGCATCGTGTTTGTTCATAAGGGTATAAAAGATTTCGATATTAGCATTACCGGGGGCAGTGAACTCGATGGCAAAGTTGGCAAATATGAAGCAGAAGAACAACGGGAGACGAGTCAAAAAAGCCATATTTCTCATGAAAATACTTCTGAACTTGGGGATATGAAGAGGCGTCAGTGGTCGTTCTTTTTCGTAGTGCATATTTCTGTTCGAGTGAAAGGTCACAAATTTGGTATAGCAAAAAAAGATAAAGGCAAAAAGAAGACTGTATATTCGTGAGAATTCTATAAATTGCAAGGTGTAGAAAGTATCATAGTTTGGTTCTAGAACCTGTCCATTTGTACAAGCATCAGTTTATATCTATATCTTGATGACGAATGCATGGTTGTAGGAGGCATGATATTGTGCTGGTCGTTGTCATACGATATCCGTCCATTAATCCAGATGTCTGCGACCTCGGAGTTCAATGTTCTAGACTACGGCTCTCCGGCCGCCTATCAACTGGCGAAGATAACCAGCAGATATAGCTCAGACGACTGCTGGGAGACATGCTACCTAAACTATGGTTGGAAATTTCACCCGACGTATCACCGCTCACTGGAGATATTCAGCTGGCGAGAGGTGCGGACGATCTAGGGCTGTCCGTAGGAGCAGCGGCAGGATTAACGTTAATTTGAATTGTTTATGGTATCGGCCAATACTATTTGGCTTCTTGCAAATGCTAATTCTCTATACTAACTAGCAAGTTAGCCTTGGCCTATATATAGACCACCATGTCATACTATGAGAAATACAACCATGACCACAAGCCCTTCATCCAGTACTGAGCATATGACCTACCGTTCAGAATGGGATGAAGTCAAGCTTTACGGATCCGTGGCTTAAACCTTCATCAGATTCTAGCCGGCTCGATTTAGCGGACTTGCTCACCGATCGTCCACTGAAGATCGGTTCCGTCTCGCCACCCCAAATCTCGTATCGAACTTTATACGACAGCTAGGTCTAGGCTGGGGGTCTCTCTGTAGCTATGATCCGCTTAATTGATTAATATATTTTGTACCCTTCGTTGCGATAGGAAGTGCACTATATAACCATGACTTTTCTCAGGACCCCGTGAGTACGACGGTACTCCCATCCGTTTAAGAATGACACTCCCCTCGATCAATTAAACGATTAAACCCGTACAAAAATCCACAGAAGATGTCCTTCCCCACCACCCCCGTATTCCTAAGCTCAACCAAAGGCTGGGCGCAGGCACGCATCCATCCAGCCCTGGCCTGGATGGAAAAATGCACGACGCCTGGGATACCCGCGAAAGCTGGTCCACGCCCTGGTCGGACTGGGTCACGGACGATTACACATACATCAAGCCAAATGGCGAGCGGTTCACGGGCGGGGAAACCGCCTGGGAGGCGAGCAAGGCTGATTACAGCGCGTTCAAGGAGTATTTCCATGAGCCGAAGTGGGTGTGTGTTGCGGAGAAGGTGGATGGGTGGGAGTTTGTCGGCGAGGCCACCCTCTTCATTGATCTGACGAAGGAAGGTGATACTAAGAAAGGCATAGATCTGGATGGCAGGCGTTGGGACTTGGGACTGGGGTGCATGTTTCGGTTTAATTTTGTTAAGGATTGGACTGCTAAGCATGATGGGATTAAGATTAAGAGCTTCCAGATCTATAGCGATAGTGGGCCCGTCGTGGTGGAGATGTTGAGGAGGGGGATTATGAAGCCGGAGGATCTTTTGAGTTCAGGGGTTTGAATTGAATAATGGTTTATAAGGATCTATGGACCTGAGATCAAGGGTAGTGACTGCATTTTGTGTTGTTTAGGGTTGATTGAATATTTTTATCCACATGAGGGTACAATGGCCTTGAGGGACGCACACGTTGAAGATAAGGCTTAAATATAATTTGGGAGCTCAAGCAAGCTCAGAATTTGCGTATATTCTCAAGAAGCAGATACAGATGCCATTACTCATAGGAGGAATAATAGAATCAAAGTGCAAGATCTTATTCGGCAGACGACCTGATGAGAAGACTGTTCCCTGTTTGAGGGACTTCAAGAATCGTTCGCTATATGAGCCATCTAGACTTATGGAAGCACTGACTGGCATAGAAGGATACTTATTGACTGACTTCAGAGCTGGTGTTCTCAGTTTCATCTGAAAAATAAACATCTATAGGCAGCTTGCCATATTGCACGCCGTGATGTAGTTTCATGAGACTTGGAAGCTGCGTGAATGCAACGATCTAACAATATGAGATAAACAGAAAGAAAGTTCATTATCTATTATTAACTATTCATTAAGTCTCCTACAAAGGCGAGACTGTCCCGGTGATCATCACAAAGTCGTGCATATTCCAGAAGCAGGCGATATACGTAGAGCTGCATATCCTCCTGGCGCAGGACCTTCTCAGCCCAGCTCTTACCATCCATAGCGATTTTCTCTGCCTCCTTGTCATGCCTACGACGTCCCTTGTATCCCATGAAATACTGCAAAATTCCGTAAACATCCATATATAGGGAGTCCATCGGCACAAAATGCGCCCAAGGAATCAACCGTGAATCGTGCCATTCCTTGTAAACCGTTGCTTTGAGAGGCAAGGACGTTGAAAGGAGGAACGCACGGTAACGTCCACTAAAAGAATTGCCATCTACATCGGGCAGATATTTAAAAGAGTATTGTTCCTTCATGGGCATTCCCTGGACGATCTTGAAGTAATCATCGGTATAAGAGCAATGTGGGCTATCATCCTCGTGCGGAAAACAGCAGAGATCCAAGAATCCCAGATCACAATGCTCATTCAGAAACTCAGGCAGTGTGCCCTCCAGACCCGCCGTGACCTGATAGTACTGGAAATCGGGTAGACGGAAGTTCATCCCATGCGACGTCCCGTTTGTCAGCGCGACCTCTGTGCCATTCAGCATCGATACCAGTCTGTGTCGTTGGTAGCCCGTCCAGGTGTCGATACGGTTGCGGCCGCCGCTTGCAATTCCGCGCCAGAAAACGATATCTTTCTTCTTGGCCCACGGGCCGCCGTGGTTGCTTTTCCCACCAGAATAAGTAGGGTTGTCTTCCCAGTACACCGCCGGTGGGATCAGGATCTCGTTGTTAACGGTCAGCTTGGAGCCCCCGAATAATGGGATCAGCTCGTGCGTGGTAGACGTAGTGGTAGGTTCGATGAAGCTGCCATGTAAGGCCTGCAGTTCCGCCCGCCAACAGGGGTCCTTCGAGCGCTCGAAGTCTTTCACAAATCCATTTTCAGAGAAGGAATTGCGGTAGTTGAAGAATTCGGCCGGCGGGTTGGCAAAATCGACCTTTCGGATATTGCTGGTGCGGCCAGGGCTCTCGGGAGGACACGCACCGCGCATGATGTCCCAGAATGGCTTGTCAGCTCCTTGGAATGCGGGCGGCGAGTATTCCGCAGACGTTTCCTCCGCTGGCAAAGTCATATACTGATTAACGGTTTGTTTCGGATCCAATTGTTGCTGAACATCGCGGTCTTTGGCACGATACTCTGAGATAGTCTCCCATGGGACGATGATCCGCGGCTCGTCCAGACCATTTAGTGGGATGTCCATATCAGGGAGAAATTCCTGGATTGTCGAGATCAAATCCATCCAGACCTCGAGCCAGTTGACGCCAGTATGACCGACAGAAGACAGTGTATGGTTGCGTATAACAATCCGAGGATCCCAGTGCGTTGCATGGCGCCGAATCACTTGAGGGTCCAACCCCCAGTATGGACTCAGGTCATCGTATATTTGATCAAACAGGTCTTCGATAAGTACTGCATCTTTTTGCTTTGCAAAGGCAACCCATTGATCGAACCCGGGCGGCGGGTGGCGGCCTCTTCGCTCTCGATACTGCTTCGTTGCATCAGCTAGGGAATCCACGCGCTTCGACAGGAGCTGATCCCATTTCGCTTGGGCGTCGCGAATTAACCCATCGATCGGGTGCGGCGCAGCCTCGTTGAGGTCGGGTCGTTCAACTGCTGTCTCCGCAGAGCCGCGAATGACGCTCGGGACGGGGAGAACGTTCAGGTACAAGCCGTTGACGATGGCGAGGAGGACGATACCCGAGACGACCAGAAAGATGTACCGGCGCTTAAGCAGCTGTGGCAACGGAATCATGGCAGAGATGCTGTCGGAGCAGGCTCAGACAGATAGAGAGGGTGGAAGGTCAGACCCTTCAGGGTCTGGGGGACTGTCATGGTGGATATGTCGCAATCAGCAGATAAGCTGAGGCCCCAAAGGCGATACTTTGCAGCCAATTATGAAACAAGATCAATGGCCAAGGGGGGTGATTCTTCATTGATGAGGTTTAGTGGACCCTTTGGCTCGTTCGCTGGTTGGTTTAGGGTCTGATAAACCACGCTGAATAATCACGGAAATATGGAGACTTCCTCAGATTGGGGAAATTAATTTTTTTAGCCATGTTCCTACGGTGGGACAGCCTCGTGGAACCACCCAAATCCAACTGATTAGAAAGTTTTCAGTGTCCTGTTCGTCTTTGCCGTGGGGTGGGAAACGTGGGATATCAAACCCTGAGCAGAGTGCTTAAGGCGGAGCCAGCTACATCCCCATTCCCTGTTATAAAGAACGCATAGTAGGCAAATGCACAACAAACTGCTCTAGGGAAAAAAAAGAAATAAGAAAGAAAAAAGAAATAAGGAAAGACAGACCAACAGAGCCAAGGAAAAAGAAAAATTGCAAAAACTAGAACCAGTCAAGATCAACGGTACCTGGCACCAACCCAACACCGTGATCCAATGGGTGTGAGGTTGTGGAACACTGTGGGTCATTACCACTCTCCGATTTCGCCAGGGGCCTTCCGTTCATACCGATACTGAATCATGCAGTACAGAGCAACCTCGTGGGCAAATAGGACTGGCTTGATGTCCTACGTGGTACAAACAAGAGGTACACATGTATGAGGTACTGTACCTGTCAGCATGGCGCCCCAGTTCTACTCGGGTGTCCTTGTGATATCCTTGTCGGCTTGGTCCGTGAGACCTCACATAGAAAAGTTTTCTTTATCGGTCTGGACTCTGGGAGGCTGATTGGTAGTGTCCCCGCCTAAAATTTGCAGGACGCATGATAAACGGGCTAGTTTCCTCGGACAATGTCCTCACTGAGAAATCAATCCACCCTTTTCTACTCCTATGTTTCCAGATGACACTAATTTGACTGCCTCGTCTGTGCGTAGTCAGGATAGTCAGGGCTAGAGCTGGGAGCGTTGCACAAGACTCAGTGACCTAAGCATTAGGACACTTTCTCAACTGAAAGTGGAGAGGCCTTGTAGCAATGTCAAGATAAAAATGAACCAGATGTCTGCAATCTGCATGGGGGTTGTCAGTTTAGACTATTCCCAAGCCTTACGCTGAACCAGGGAAAAGAGGATTACTAGCGGTAACTGCTGCAGACAAGGACTCCAGAGCAGTGCTAGTTGGGGGTGATTACCGTGATTTATCCCGGTACATCTCCTCCATTGGCGGGCTTCATGCAAACTGACGCCGAGCCCCATGCCTCACCAACCAATCGAGAGGCCGTTCATAGCTGTGCATGGTTGTCCAGTCTTGGGCGTATGCACGGATCAATATATTCCAGCGAGAGTACCGAGTACCATGAAGCTAAACAGTCTTAAACGTCGTTCTGCTTCGATAAGAAAGCACCTTTCCGTCAGGCACACTGGAGAGGAATTTCGACCCATTCACATATGCTAAGATACTACTAGTACTCCTTAGGCCGATTTGATGTTCCAGAGACGTTCCTCCGTGGAGCTCCTATGCCAACTCAGCTGATCATCATTACTCCCCGTCGATCGCGGGTGGTACTTTTCTGCTCTCTCCTCTGCCCCACAACTCGTACACTGGAAACCCAGAATAGATCTCCTTTCCACGAGGCTGAAAGCAAGTAGGTCCGCCAAGACTGTGTGTGAGTCGCAGTTTATTATGGGTCATGGAGGAATGCACCAACGAACCGCGATGAGGGACTGTGCGGAGAAGCACCTTGGCCCCCCCCATGTTACGTCCTAAAGATAGTCTAGAGAGCGATTAGACGAAATAACCAATCCTGTCAGACTTCTGATCATCCTTCTCCGAGCTATTATCTTTCTCAACGCGCGTCACCAATCGCACTCGGTATGTTAGCGTGCAGAGATGAGAACTGAGTCGCCAACCCCAATTGATGGGGTGCTGAATCGGATGGCATTGCATTGATGAGATCTGAATTTTCACAAAAGACTATCATCCAAGTTTTCCCAACCGAAACCGACAATTACCAATCTTGTTCTGTACTCTTGTTCTGTAGGTGTAAACATGGTCTAAACTATTCCGTGTAAAGACTAGGGACTCAAGACTTCATGCACGTCCGGAGCACCGCCCCAAGGCTTTTTCTGATCTAGCAGCATTGACCCTCACTGGGGTGCACCTTAACGCCATGATTTGTACCCACATTGTTGCGAGGCTCTCCTCACATTCAAATCTCTGGGACGATAAACCCCTGGCTTGTGAACTCCTGCGATTGCCAAGGACTCCTGCGGTGACTATAGCTATCCGCGTTGAAAACTTCACTATGGCCGGGGTAGTTCTATTCACCCTCTTTTTATTTACAATAACGCAGTATGCCCTCGCGGCGGAGACAAACTGCAGTCGCATATTCCATTCTGGTACGTCGCGGTTGCCACTCCTGCTGCAACAGCCGAACTGACGTCCTGCTCAGCCGTCGTCAGCAATGGAAAGATTTACATCGATGGCGGTGAAATGCACACCCGGTGGCCGAATGACACGATCACTACGAAGCCAAGTGCGAATCTCCCGTCGCTGTTTACGACATTGAATTAACGTCCAACAGTTGACGACCTTGAAACTATCGATCTTACCAAGTCCTGGGTCAACTCAGACTCCGATCTGTACACATACATCCCAAAGCCCCTCGCGAACCATACTGCGATATATCTGGATGAGGGAGCTGCCTGGTCGGATGGAGAAAACCTCTTCTTCTATGGCGGCTATGTCAGTGGAGTAGATGGCCCTTCGGTCCCTCCTCTCGGAACATGGAAGTATAACATCGTATCCAACGAATGGACCCATAGCGGGTTTTCGGGTGCCGCCCTTGTACGTCTCTGTCAGGGAGGTGCAGTTCAGTCTTCGAACAAGGCCTATTACCTCGGTGGCTCCCTGAACCCAGGCGGCAACCCGAGCTTTGCCGGCACCGAGGGGGCAGATGTATACATGGACCCGGGGCTAATTACTCTCGATATGGATACATTGCAATGGACGAACGCATCGACTGCAGATATGAATGAATGGGGGACCATAGGCGACGGGTATACGAGCCTGCTTGAATCGGCGGGAGACGAGGGCGTCATAGTAGCTTTTGGCGGCTATAAATACCCAGTTGGCCAGACACTTTCATATTTGGCCTACCGGCAAAATGAAACAATTCATCGGGTATGAAACCTAGCCCTGTTTTATGTCATCGCTAATGTCTGCAGAATTCAATGGAAATGGTGCGTGTCTACGACATCGCGGAGCAGAAATGGTACACTCAACAAACTTCGGGCGATATTCCCGGCTGGCGAATGTCAGGCTGTACAGTTGTTGCTCCTGCCCAGGATCTATCATCATACTCCATGTAAGCCATCTGGCCTGCTATTCAACCAACAATGATTGTCTGTATACTAACCGACATTCAAGTTATGTATTCGGCGGAATGGCAAACACGACAGCTCAGTCAGATGGCAATGTCTACGTTCTCTCAGTGCCCTCATTCCGCTGGATTCGGGCTACAGACGATAACAGCATTCGTATCAAACACAAATGTGTACGCCCTCAGAATAATACCATGATTGTGGTTGGAGGCAATACCCCAGTCACGGATCGAGAATATGACCCGTTACCGCAGAATTGCGACAGCGCTACGTTTGCTAATGGGATAGCATCTTCGACCTCCACTCTCTCTCGTGGCTGTCTAACTATAATGCAAGTTACAGCGATGCGTATAAGATCCCTTCTAAGGTGTCTGACATCATTGGTGGGAGGTATGTCAACTTCGTTCCTCCAACTTTCCCTATGCAAAGACACGGATACTAACCAATTGATAGTGAAACTGGCGGAGCAACAGTAGTTTCGCCCGAGAGTGGATTCAATAGTACGAGCATGGAAGATTTATTTAAGAAACGAAACAACGTCGCGGATTCTGGCACCTCATCGACTTCCACCCCCAGTACGACTGGACAGAGCTCCGGTGCATCTAAAAGCCTATCCGGCGGCGGCATTGCCGGCGTGGTGGTCGGTTGCGTCGCCGGTGTGGGCTTGATTGCTGGTCTTGCATGGTTCCTCACCCTAAGACATCGGAAAGCAAAAGCTGCGAGTAGTTCTCGACTGGCATGGCAGAGTGACGCATCAGCTATCCCACCGCTGGATCAAAGCCCCCGGAAAGAGTTGTATGGCAGCGGACCAGAGGTTTATGAGATGGGAACTAGGGATCAACCTCGCTTCGAGATGCCAGCCGAGAACATATTAGCGGAGATGCCTGCTGAGGGGATTAAACGATGATCACTTGAACCAGATGTTTGCTGGAGCTGTTCTGAGATATATTCTTGCGGCCAGTTGATGCATGTGTATGTTCACTTACGTCGTTTCGAACCTTCCAGACTTACATGGTGAAGTTGACGCTGGATCCATGGTCGTTTGCTTAGCTTTTCATGACCTCGATTATAATCAGACTTGTGGGGATATACGCAGCCATGTACATTACTACATTTCCAAGATAATATACCAAACCGGATTATAATAATACAGTTTTCTCACATGTCGTCTCGTAGACCTCCTCATCGTCCAGTATCGATAAGATAGTATGCTATAAGGTAGTATCAGGAAATTGTTAAAAGGTGAGAACCAATGTATATAGAACTGTTTTATTAGAAGAGGTTAACCGTGTAGTAGTTATTATTATTATTTCTATTATCACAACAGATATTGTTATTATCGACTCCTATGGCAATAACAAATAATAGTGTATAAAGCGCATAATTTTGGTACAGAGTGCAAAGTCAAGCTTGACAGGTGGGTCTGCTTATCGAAGAGACTATTACAAGCATTCCATGAAATTGTTTCTCGCATTCATGGTCAGGTACAATGATATGTAGCAAATCTCGCGTCATATCAACGCGCCCAGAGGACCATATCTATTGTAAGTTATCTTTGATTCGTGACTTGCTTAGCAGCTGAAATAGCTTTTCTAAATGTCTAATGTTGGATAGAATCTGCTATATACGTCTTAATGCCGAAACTGCGGTCTAGATCCGCGTATTTTCTTTGGTGTTGTCATCGATATGGGTCTTGGCCGTTCATATCTCTCCTTGCTAAACAAATGATGTCATGATATTGGGCTCTATTACTCTTGAGAACCTGCTATATACGCTCAATAGCAAAGCCCAGAAATATTTCATGGGGATGATAACATGCCTCGAGTGTTGCTGTGATCTGACTCTTCACGTCATACACGTCCACAGTCATGGTTGGTGATAACGTTCCCAAGTTCGCAGTTCTCATTGACGCGGACAATGCCCAGTCTTCCGTTATTAATCTCCTCCTCTCCGAAATAGCGAAATACGGTACAGCTCATGCGAAGCGAGCATATGGGGATTGGACGACATCTAATTTGCAGGGCTGGAAGGACAAGCTCCTTGAGCAATCGATCCAACCCATCCAGCAGTTCGCGTATACCCACGGCAAGAATGCGACCGACTCAGCTATGATTATAGACGCAATGGATCTTCTGTATTCTAACCGATATGATGGGTTCTGCCTCGTCTCAAGCGACAGTGACTTCACCCGGCTGGCCGCTCGTATCCGCGAGTCAGGAGCAATTGTCTACGGATTCGGGGAGCATAAAACGCCCCAGCCCTTCGTCGCGGCATGCGACAAATTTATCTACACTGAAAATCTCGTGCATATTGATGAGCTTGTACCGCATGCGGACAGTGCTATCGTTCCTAAAAACCATTTATCAACCCGACAGACTGAAAAGGATAGCTGCTTAGCAAGTCAGTTGCGAACGACGGTAGAAGCAGCCTCGGATGACGATGGCTGGGCTAGGCTTTCTGTCATAGGTCACCTCCTCACAAAAAATATCCTGACTTCGACTCTCGTACCCATGGATACCATAAGCTCAGCGATCTCATCACCGCCTCCCCGTTGTTTGAAACTACCCGCCGCTCCTTACGAACTGGCTTACCCACAGAGATCTTCGTTCGTGATAAGCGTAGGAAGCCTAAAAGTTCTGCTACGTAAACGGGTGTATCTGTAGATTGTTCTTTCTTCCTTGCCCTTTTTCCGATCTATGGCCAATTAGCACAATGACTTGTTTGCGTATATGCTGTAGGTAGTTGATTAATCGTCCCTTTCACCTGTATAACCTGATCAAGTAAATACTCTATTTTTAACAGCCTCAAGCATTAGGGCTGTAGCCTTGGAACCATATTGAGGAATTTCCTGGTTAATGTAGCCAGATATTACTATCATGAAACTGTTCGGGTGAATAGGGAAATCGACAATATTCGCAACAATGTTTAGAAGGGATTGGATATAACGCAGTTTACAACTTTTCGACGAATATAATATAAGCTGCCCTCAGCTGCAAGGGTCCCTGAGATGACCTCCCCAGTAGACGGGAGTTCGTAAGTGAGGAAATTTCTCTCGAGAAACGTGTGATTTGTACGATTCTCAGGTTGATTTCAAGTTCATCACTCTCAATATTTCCCTTACCATTGTGCTTTCCGGCTCAAAGCTGATATGGATCTCATAGACTGTGTACACATGGCACCAAAAGAGACATGGGGTATAAGTAGGATTCGGCCAACCAACCAACGGATAACTTGCCGGCTAGAGGCTACTGCTATAAGTGTATAGATGTTGCCACGGCAGACAAGCTCAATACACACAAGTGATCTTTCATCCGCAAGTATTGACTGCAAAACACAAGGCTCAGACCAAAGCACTTCGAGACAAAACATGCCCTTGTCTGCCCAGGAGTCTTCCTATGGTAGCTTTCACCCAGCCAGAAGCATACATTGCACCCACTCCGCCAAGTGTTTCCCGACAACAGCATGCCAAACAATCCCACGAGGCTCTGTGCAGCCAGAAAGTGGCAAGAGATGAAAGAAGAATTCGATTCTGAACTCTGTTCCTACGTATATTAAGGTTTTTTAGATCTTTGCGTTATTATGAGCGCGTCACACAATTTCGATGGGTATCGCAGTTCTTAGTATCAATATTGTGATGGAATCGTTAAAGAAGATCTGATTGTACTCTGTAATCTACATACATCAAAAGCATCTATCAAACCCCATACCACCGCGAAGTCCTAGCCTCTCTCAGAATCTCAACAAACGTCCGTTCCTCATGGCTCCAGGGAGTATCAGAGATCCGAGGAGTTGATGTCGATGTTGACGATAATAATACATAGCAGCGAGGACATTCCAACTGGGAAGGATATTCCCAATCTTCAGACCGCGCGCAGAAAGGTCGGTTGGTACAGAGTATCACATCGGTGAGCATATGATTGCAGCAGTTGTACTTCTTGTATAGGTTTCTGCACATGATTGTAGCTGGGATATGTTAGGTGGGGCTTTCGCTTAGGTAGTATATGGAGGTTTTCTTACTATGATCAGATGTATGGAGTTATTGGATTTGTTAGTGGTGTGGTAAGTGATCTCCTGGGTGTCTTCGGAGCAGTGAAGTAACAACATATACTATCTCACAAGTAGAGAATGAAGTGAAATCTCAACGAGTTTCAAATGGAAACTTTTATATGCTAGGGATGGTGTGTTCTTTGTATTTTCGTTTCAGTCAAGTTAGACATTTGCCGGTTTCTTGCTGGTGTTTCTGCGCTGTCCCTTGAAGGGAAAGTTTGGGACATTGAAAAAGTGAGATAGGACGTAAGCAAATCTCTTGATATAATTCACTATAAGCATGGTATCATACACTACCACATGGATGAGGGTAAAACATGTGTGACCTAAGTCATTCAATAGCCAGTGTAGCAACATCGGTTACCATATATAGTGTCCAATTATACACAAAGCACTACTAGGAGAACACCAGCTCATCAGTCCTTACAGTAGATGTCATTGATACTAAAAAAGGCCCACCAAGCATGCTATTTGGAGTCAGGTACTGGAAATAACAAAGATTAAACAGACTAGTCTTCGAAAAACTATGTAAGAAGATCCCGATGCTCCTGAACAAAGGCCTCCACCACATCGAGAAAACCTTGGAGATCCGCCTTGCTAGTTCCTAAGATCAAGCTCAGCATGCCACGTCTGGTCATCCAGTAGCCTTTCCGGACAGCATAGTACCAGAACAAGTCTTTCAAGATCGATTCAACCCCGTTCGACTCTGTTACCAAATCATCCACAGAGGCGATTCCTGCTTTGTCGATGTGCGACGTAAAATGAATGTTACACACTGCCCCTAGCCCGGTGACTGTCATTTTAGTACCTCGGCAGCGCTCTTGCAAAAGCCGACGGAGCCAGTCCCCCATATTGTTGAGTTCTATGCAAGTCTCCGGCGTATAGATATGTTCCAGGGCCGCCAACCCCACATTCATAGCTAGGGTGTTATTATTGAAAGTTCCCGAATGGCTAATTTGGACCTTCTTCCCCGGTTTATCTGACGCAGGCCGTGGGTCATACGCCGCGAGAAGATCCTTACGACCCCCAAAGGCGCCAATAGTCATTCCCCCGGCAATCCATTTCCCTAAAGTGGTCATATCAGGTTTCAACGCTGCGCCATCATAGGGACTTCGGACGACAGACTGAAGTCCGCCCGGCGCAAGTCGAGAAGTAATAACCTCATCGAGAATAAATACCATCCCGTTTGCCCTAGCCTCATTCTGAATTGTGTGTAGGAATTCCGCGGTGCCTGGTATACACCCCCCGGCGCCTTGCATGCCCTCGACAAGCACGGCTGCGGCTATGTCTCTGTTTTCGGAAATGAGTTTGCGGGTTCCTTCCACATCATTGTATTTGCCGACAATCCAATCTTCCTTGTCAACATTGTTCTCAGCGACCCCATGTGGGAACGTGAGAACACCGCCATGATAACCGCCGTTGAACACAATGACTTTAGATTTTCCGGTCACACCGCGAGCAATACTCAGCGCATGCAGGTTTGCCTCTGTGCCAGAGTTGCAGAAACGTAATTGTTCTATGGACGGGATTCGCTGACGAATCGCCTCTGCAAACCGGGACTCTGTGGTAGTCGTCGCGCCTAGATTCAACCCTATCTTCGTAACCGTAGAGACAATGGTGTCTCGGATGATCGGATTTGTATGGCCATATAGGCCGGCTGTCATTTCTGCAACCAGATCCAGGTATCTGAGAGTGGAGAAGTTAGCCTCAAAATGGCAAAGATAATGCAGATACCTACTCGTGTCCGTCTACATCTACCAATCTATTGCCTTCGCCTCGTTCCATACAGATTGGGAAGGGGTTGGTGTGGAGTACTGAGCGAGTATTACCACCTGGTAACACTTCACTAGCCAGCTTATGCTGAGCCTTGGAGTTTGGATTTTGTTCGATGAAGGTTTTTTCGGCGCAACTAAGCAACTCTTGTGCCTTTTCCAAGGTACATCTTGAAGCATTCGCGGAAGCGGCCATTGTGGCGATGTATGATCAAGAAAGCTAGTAGTCACTGTTTGATCTCTCAGGAAGTTATCCGCGAGTGTGCGGCAAGGCAGATGTGGGCCGAGTGCTCCCTAAGTATTAAGCCGGTGCATAGGAGTGATTTAGGATTAATCCTGGAGTAGCATCTAATATATATCACGATTGGAGTGGTAAGGGTTCCCCGCTGGACCCCGCTCCAGATATTGGGGTTTAAGGTCAACCCCGACCCGAAACCCGGATAAGGTCATATCAGATCAGGTAAATAGCCTTATCATTCCATACGCGTGTCCTAAGTGTTCTACCAATCCACGACCAGCGCGTTACGGATTAATATGCGGTTGTAGCTATTGTACTCTGCTAGGCATGCATTTTATTGGGCAATCAATTGCTTGCAGGTACAGGGATCCACTCGATCTCACGCAAATTATTCATGGGGATGCACGATTAATGGGAATAAGTATGAGAATCTGGAGCAAATGAAGACAGGCAAGAATAGGGAGTGAGTAAGGAAATTAGAGAAATAATACCTCTCTACCTGGGTCTTGCCCAAAGTGTTCTCTCGGACAGTCTCCTTAGGTCAATACCACTAAACAGAAAGTCGCTGGCAATATTTCTTGTTCTTAGGTTTGAACGGCGTTGGATAAACGGATTGTAGTAAAATAGATGAGGATCTCAACATTAATTGTCCTTCGCATCCGATACAGCGACAAAGCATATCGTTTCGGGGGGTTGATAGAGGAGCCCGACTAGTAGTATTTCGTATTTGGGGGAAGACCCTGCCTTTGATCCTCTCGCTAAACATCTGTTAGACCTTGCTGAAAGCGAGTATAAGATTTAACAAACCAGAAGGTTTCCAAAGCTTTTGAGAAGCTGGATTTCCTCCTTGCAAATTTCCTTTTCGAGGTGACCTATGGACTCTTTATTTGGAGAAGTTATCGCGATATCGAAATCTATCCAAATAGCTCTTTCTGGTTGTCCACGAATAATGAGGATATTCTTTGGATAGATATCGTGGTGGTGAATTAAAGAGCGGTGGATTTCCCTAAGCCCGTTGATCGCCGCTTGAATGCGCTCATCCGAGTATTTTACACAGTTGAGCTTTTTTTATATCTTGCAAATACTCGAGCAAAATAGCCCTTGGGTGGTGAATGTCATTCGTGAAACCATCAAGATGCGGCTGGAAACTTGCTGGATCAAGTCGATCAATATAGCCATAATAATACGGAACCAGTTTACGCTCGCATACGCCAAACGAAGAGAGGTTCCTGTAAGCGTTCAATTCGTAGCGAAAACGGTTCAAGTCCACGGCCATTTTTGGCAAATCCAGGGTCACCGTTGTCATGAAACTTCAAAATTAGGGGAATTCTGGACATGGCCTGACGCTACTCACCACTTTCATCGCATAGCGTTTATCTTGAATCTCTATTTCAAATATTGAGGAAGCCTCCGATTCTTTGAGCTGCTTAACGAACCGTAGAGAATCGGGGTAAACATTCAGGGCGTCTTCATAGCGCTTGGACATCGTGCCTCTGCGTTGGATGTGCAACGAAAGTGGGATGTCAACGATTTTATCCAAATCGAGATGATGACTAAAATAAAGACATGGGCCAGAGAAGCAAGGTATGGCCTCGTGGTGCAATAATGGATATGTTCAAACTTGGAGTCATATGGATTCGGGTGCAGGAGCATCTGATCTAGGAATTGACCCAATAATCTATGTTTGCTTTTGACGCCTCCGTTTTGAACTCTGGAGACTGCAGATCCGCCCCCGGTTGATGTCCTTGTATGTAAATTCAGAAAGCAATAGTACATCACTATATCAGAATACTCTTGGCATTGACCTTCTATTCCCCTATCATGTTGATTGGCGATATCCTAAAGTATCGTCCTCGCAGATCTTTCAGCTATGACATCATGGCTGTTCCTATCTAGGAGTTAATTTGGAACTATTTGACTGAGTAGCCCTATCTCGGAATGGTTCCTACTATAGATTTATTCTAGTCTGAGGGTATATATTCACCTCACTCCGGCACCTTTGGTTCTAGATTGTCACTGAAGTCATTTTTCTTAAACACAAATAGAGAAAGTCTTCGACATCTTGCGTTTAACTTTGATCTACGAGTAGTCATGGATAAATTTCTCAATACAGCCTGGCTTCTATGGCTTTCACTCTTCCTCGCACATTCTGCCTGGGGACAGGATCGTCCATTTGACGTCGTTTTGGAGGAGCTGGACATCTCGGGACATCCAGATTACTTTGCTAACATACGTTATGATGTAACGTTGTGAGTTTGCAACAGATCTGATGTAAACTGAACCTTATAGTAACATTTGCACAGAGATAACAACGACGACCAAGTCGCCGATGTCACCTTTAGGATACGTCAAGATATTGATCAATGCGATGTGCATATCTTGGGCTACCAATTTTATGATGGTGACTGGCAGGAAATCTATGAGCAAACAGATAATCTTTGCGATTATGTGGAAAAGTACCAATGTATTTTCACGGACCTTGCTCAGTATGGCAACCTTCCCTCTCATTGTCCCTATACACCTAAGGATATTCGGATTGAAGGGTACCGCCCGGATCCAAATTGCTTTTCAAAAGACTTGCCGAATATGCTCGGAAAAGCGGATATTATCATAACTTGCAAATCTCCAAATGAAACAGATGTGGAAGCTTTACGAGGATCTGCCCTGGTTAGGGTTCAGGACGCTGGTGAATCTACTTAGTTCTGCGATTCGATCCGGTCCTGCCTTCTTCATCTATCTCTCTTATGTTCGTCAATCTCTGCTTATAATCATAACGAATTCATACTATTCCCCAATCCTGTCTGTATGACTATATACTCCTTGCATATTCCAGATGGCTTGCTTTATATATCTCTAGGGTTGAATATAGGAGCATGCATAACGGGTTTGTTCTAGCGTTTTGCTTCATAGTATTATACACTTGCAGCAGGTAGAAAGAACATTTAGAGTATACTATCCCAATTACTCTAATACTACGGGGTATTAATAGTGCTGGTCTCTAGATTCTACAGGATTTTATGTATATTACATAGTATTGTAAATTATCTAAAGTAGACTCTGTCACGGCAGTTAAGGAATTCCTAACAACTGATTGTTTAGATAAAAAATCCGTTAATTTCTTCTCTAGAGTTAAGCTATAGTCTATTAGGTGAACCTGTACAGTTTGGAATCACTCGGTTATATACTTTTCGAAGGAGTATCAGGCACTGACCTTCATAAAATACAAATGCTTTAAAATGGGTATCCTAGTTAATACTTCCTTCTCTTGCGCGCTCGCTAGCCAACCACCATTCAGTCACCTAACAATACAATAGACTATCGCTTACCTGACATGACCTCGTAAATATTTAGGATATCTATAGAGATAGACCTAAGCTCCTCCTTCAGTACGGTGTCTATATATTTCCAGTGCTCGGATGAGTTCACAATGCTTCTTGTCGAAATAGGTAGGACTTGCAATATCATCCAAGAGGTTCCTCCGGTTATAACAGATTGTAGTTCTCGCATGGCCTCATTTATACTGCACGAAGTCGTTTTGGCTCGCGCGCCTCTGCTCCACACGGATGCTTCCCACGCAACCTCGCCCGCCTTTTCATAGGTCGGTAATTTAGTTCGGAGCAATGAAAGTCAATGATCAGGGCCCGTCCGAGCTCAGCGTTCCACAGAATATTGTCTGGCCGGAGGTCGTGGTGCAAAACTCCTAGGGAACGGATCTTCTTCTTAGACCTCTTAATCTCATGTGCGATCGTCTTATTATGCTCTATCGTGCGTATGGGATTCCCACCCCAGGCCATGATCAGCATGTGGCGGATCTCGCCGGCTCCATGTACGAAGTAGAATTTAGCCAAGTCGATTGTTCCCAGAAATACTGGAACCGCAGATCCCTGTACCTGCTGAAGTACACGATACACCTCTCTTTCCCGTTTAACCTCGTCCCAACGTTCAACAGTCGTTCCTTTACCGATCACAGTATATCCATACACAGTGCAGGTGACCTTAAATGGTACTCCCGATGCGCCACAGCCCCCCAGAGGGGTACAGTCACGGTCGATATTTTCATCTAATTGATGTTTCAGCTGCTGGATCAGCGTGGCAGCATCGATGGGATGTTGGCTGCCGTTCCCTCCCTGTCGGTGGAGCATGACATTTGGGCAATTATCATCTAGCTGGCCACCCTGCTGCAGGCTACGTAGACATTTCTGGGTGCAAAACTCTGCGACATGCTGCTGGCCTTGACCGCTGCTCTGAGTATGTCGAGATCTTGCCTGGCGTGCCGATCGTTGGGCAGATGGAGAGGAAGGAGATGATGTGACTTGACTGAAACCACGCTTCCGTCCTCCTGGAGCTTGATCTGCGTCAGAATCCGCAGAATCGTAGTGCGGTATGACATCCGGCGGCGCACAGCGAGCTCGAGACCGGGCGGGTGACGGAGGAGGAGACGACGACGGCAGGTATTCTGATGAGGTATGTTCGGAGCTTGTAGACTTTGATGACGCGTGTTCCGAGTTCGGTGAGTTCTGTCGCAATTCCGACACAGGGATCTGGGAACGCGTATGATCGAAACTTGTCTTCCACTTTGGCACCTTCTGTGCATTATTTCGCCACTCCTGGTCACGGTATCGTGAGCGGAAACTCATAAGGCATAAACACAATACGTGGGCGACGGCTGTTAGCGGCCGCTGCAGAATATCCAAGTTACTCTTCTCGTCCACTTCCCTGTTGGGCTCACAGAGATGGTAGTACAAGATGCTTGGGTTGTTATAGGGGACCCACAGCAGGACCAATGCAAGCCCATTAGTCAGGTACGAATATTCGAGCCCTTCCTGGAGCATGACATGATACTCCTGGACCACAGCTGAGCCGGTTAGCAAGGCTGCGTTATAGTCCAGCTTCTTGCTCTCCTCCGTAGGAATAGAATCCGGTCTAACTATCTCATCCCAGAACTTCATCGGCCGCAATCCCTTTCGAAGAGTCTCAACAGATAGCTTATGGGGAGGCTTGTACTCAACTGTCGTTAGGATTGAATTCTTGTCGCTGTCAACACGGTGGATACAATACTGATCCGGTCGGGAACGTCGGAAACTTGGCGGTTTATCAGTTTGAAACTGGTCAGTTTTATCCACACTAAGAGCGTTGGCGTGATTGTCGAAGCGGACTCCATCGCCTAAGTGGAATTCCTCTCGAGCAGCAGGTATCTTGCAGAGCTCCAAAATAATATCACGAACATAATTCTCTACCCCAAATCTCTCATAGGTTTCCAGATCCTGCTCACTGCTTATAGCCCTATTCCTAAACTCCTCTCCAATACCCTCCAAGAAATTGCGCGACGGGAATAGTTGTGCAGCAGGCTGTCCTGATGGTACTAAATAGGTGCAAACAGAGTGATAGACTTCTTGCTGCCTGGCTAGGCAGTCAGCCCAAGGCTGAAGCTGCAGCGGACAGCATTTCCCCTTAGGCGGTGGTATCGTCCCTGTTGTAGAACGAGACGGGGTTCCGGCTCTCAAAGGTCGAGAAAAATAGTCGTGACAGTATTGAATAAGCTCTGCAAAGGTCGTTTGTCGTATTTGTTCCTCTGCTTGCTTCCTTAGCTCTGCTTCCCGCTGGCGTTCCGCCTCAGCCCTCAAAAAGAGCTCTTTGTAATTTGGTGAGCTGCTGCTATCCATTTGCTTGACCACAGTTCGCCAAATGGAGTCGTGTTCGGTCGACCCTCGTCGAAGCGGGGCGGTAGTAATATATCAGCTGATCAAGAGAGTCGCTCAAATATTTTTCCACGTCACATGGCGGCCAATTTGGGAATGCCGGGCATACTACCTCCTAGGAGAAGTTAGTAGTATGGATGTATGCACGTATGTACATCTACTTTCTCGTTCAATGATGGATGCTCCTGCCTCTGTGGCTGGGACGGAGTATGAGTAAATCCGAAATCGATCCGAACAGCCAATGAAATAGCTCTAATGATTGATTCAATCAAAGCCACTCGGAGAAAATTAGCTCCGTGCAAGGCTTCGACTAATTGACTGCGCAAGTCACATACCACATTCAAGACAGAACATCATGAACATAGTATGAGGTGGGTACAAGTGGGGCGGGCTAAAAGGCATGGTGACTGACAGGCTTGACCATGATAGGTTCTAGTATATTGGGTTATCGATCAAGCTCGATTGATAGTGTTGTCACCTCATCTCTAGATTGGCATTGTGGCACTTGGCAGACTCGTACCTACCGTCCCAGTCCTATAGTTAACCCTAATTTATGCCTGGGGAGTATGTTCAAATCAGACAAGCACACTCCCCTCAACATTAACAATACGAACATTATCTGAAATCCCCTTCGCAGTCGCCTTGTCCACCAGCCCGTTATCATCCCAAGAGAAGTCAACGCTCCCACCTCCACGTAAACGAAGCCCCTCAACACTACCACCAGCCCACGCAGCAGGGATAGCCGGACCCAGAACAACCGTTCGAATATCATCCTCAGAATGGACACTATCAAGCGGCATATCAACGACCAGCATACTAAGCACAGCACCAAGAAACCCGAAATTAGCATCGATCTGAAAGGCACCAGACGGCGTATCGCCACCACTATAAAGGGACAGCCACTCTGGCCGATATTCTGGTCAATGGTCAAGCGGAGTTCGTAGTGAGCTCGTTCCGTGTTATTGAGGCGCGCCCAGCAAGCGGACCGCCATACTTTCTCCCAGCCGGCGTTGGTGTATAAGCCCACGCCACGGCTGATAAGGGAGGTATTGACGGCGGATTGGATCGTAGCGTTGGTGTAGCCGTTGAAGTACGAGGATAGAGACCATCCCGGGAACCAGCCGACAAGATGAGAGAGATGGCGATGCTCGTTGCCCTCTTTTTCGTAGCCGTAGCTGTCGGGCAGTTTCCATTCCTTGATTTGGCCCCAGGTGCCGATGTGAAGGCCTTTGTCGAGGCGGGTAAGTTGGTTCTTGATGTCTTTTACAAGGGTGGAGTCGATTTCCTCGACGATCTCTGCGCCTTGGATTGTGTTCTCGTATACCTGGTGAATGAGCTGTTGCCAGTGGGTGCAGCCGAACGTGGTCGGTCCTTGTTCGGGAGATGTACACGGGTTAACAACGAGAGAACTGTCGTTGCTGAACTTGTCAAGCTGCAGTTGAGAGACCCAGAACTCGGCGACGCCTTTCAGTAATGGCCAACCCTGTTCAACGAACCACGTCTTGTCGCGCGAGTAGTCGTAGCGGTCCCAGACATGCTGCATCATCCATGCCGGCGCGGCCGGATAATTCGCTGAGGTTTGATAGGTTTTCATCCTGGTTTATCAGTACTCTGAGACAAAGTTTCAAGAAATGCCCTCACTCACCCAGTATGTCCGAAGATGTTCATCTCGTCGTGAGTTACCCAGCCAGAACCGCCATAAAGCAGCTCGGCCGTTTCAGCACCGCGCGGCATCCAGTTCTGTTCCATGTAATTGAAGACAGCGATTGACAAGTCGCCTAGTCCTGTCGCCTCGGCTCCCCAAAGATTCATTTGCAGATTGATGTTTGCATGGTAATCGCCGCTCCAGGCTGCATTCTTCGTGGGGCTCCAGACCCCCTGGAGGTTGGGAGGAAGACTGTTCTCGCGGGATGATGAGATAAACAAGTGGCGACCATAATCGAAAAGTAGCTTCTCCAAGTAAGGGTCTCCAGCTGTCTTATTGGCGTTGTAGTTGGTTATAAGTGTGGAGAGCTCTGTGCCCGTGGAGTCTTGGGTATCCGGCAGAGTCAATGTAAAAGCACCCATCAAGGGGCTGTAGTCCTCAATGTGAGCGGTACGGAGTTTTGATTCTGACTGTGAAATTGCTGCGGATGTGATCTTCTCGACATATTCAGCTGGATCCTCCCCCTTGAAAGTATAACCGGCCGCCGCAGTTCCCTTAGTAGCGTCGAAGTCCGTTCCGGCGCCGATTACAATTGTCAGCGAAGAGCTGTTTCTGGCGCTAATGGCCAACTTCCCTGTTGAACTGTCACAGCTACCAGGGATAGAGGTTCGCGCAATGGTATCGTATGTCATTCCACGCGGAGGCCCTTCCTGTGTGACGCCCCGGAGACGGGCGAAGTCCGAGTCGCAGCTGGCATTCCAGAGTGAGCTTTGCTCGACGAGTTGGTCGAAGTAGATTGTAACGTTCGATAAAGCTGCCGTCGAGATCAACTTATAGATGCAAACTTGAGCAGGGTAGCTACAGTAGACGTCTGTAGTATACATTCCCTTACTAGTCGAGTAGGTTGTCGTATGGATACCGGTGCCGAGATCTAGGGACCGACTATAGTTGCTTACGTTGTCAACTCCATCTATCGCAATGGTAAGATTGGCTAATGAATGGAAGGATCCATAGCCGTCTGTGTCTCCGTGCAGCCGTGTATCGTCTAAAAACGTCAGGTATATATTGACGCAGACCTTGGAGTAAAACTCACTGCCGGTTCCTTTCTTCCAGATCTCGTCTCGAATATCGGATAGGATCTCCGTCATACTAGAATTCGGATTACCACCCCGATATTCCTGGCACGTTCAGTTATGAACGCATACAATCCATCATACTTCAGCAGAACTCACATCGATTTCAAAGGGGCCACCGTCCCAAAGCTCGTCGTGGTTGAGATTGAGCTTTTCCGCCCCCGGCTCTCCGAACGACATCACTGTCTGGGTTAGTAGGGAATTTTTAGAAATTAAAGAAATAGACCTACCCCCCAGCTTGCCATTCCCCAGAACAAATGCCTCGTTAGTCGTATCCCAGGACGCGGCCTTCGACGACCACAAGGAAGTCGCCGTAGCAAGGGAGCCCATCCCGAGTAAAACCAGGGACCGCATATTTCTAGTCTTAGCCACACAATTCGAGGTATGAAGGGTAATCGTGATACGGAAAGATGGCCACCAGGCACTTTTAACTCTTCCTCGGTCTTGTTTCACATTGCGGACTACATGTTCCTCCTTCATTTGATTTCTCCACCATTGGGCAAGTCACGGATAAATTCCTGCGGGGAAGTCGTTTATACTAATGCCGGCTAATTCCATTCCTAGTTGGAGCGTTGAAGACTTGCTAGCAACATCCACGTCTAATTTTGAAATCATCTCGTACAAATGATTGAAGTACGTAAGTGTTTCTGGTCTCTTTTGTGTTGGTCTCTGATTACTTCTCATAGGGCGTGGAGTTGGATCTCGTTAAGCTGCTAAGCATCGTCCTATTTCAGCGAACACCGTTTCCGATCCTTACATTTTTAGTGCTGATTTCAAATCGGTGTTTATAGGAATATATGCAGAGCAACGACTGCAACGATGCGTCCCATTGACGTTGAAGTATTTGCCTGCTGACATCCAGACGCATGAGCAAGATTTTGAATTATGGGTTTTAAACACAAACTTTGAGTCAGTAAGGCTTTGTACAGAGTTTATTTTAGTAGAATTGACACACGACAAGCAAACGCAGATATGAACTAACTAGTCTGTAGCGTAAGGTTTAGGGCTCACGCCCGAGGCTTGATTGAAGCCGTATGGATATTTTTGGTAGAACGATAAAAGCTATTCACTGAAATCAGAGATTGTTGGACCAGCTACATTTCACACTATAGCCAAACTAGTCACGAACTATGGGTGGCTAAACATTTCTTCAAACCGTGGGAAGAGGTTGATCGCTGTGTGGTGGAGATACAAGCACTTTTCCTAGTAGCCGGTACTCCGTAGTTCAAGAACATATACAGAGGAAAAAGCAAACATGAACCCCCTCGGCTTCTACTTCTATTGGCTGCACCGCCACCGGTAAGGCTGTGGGATCGCAACTGACGTGTCAACCTCCTTTTGAGGGTGACAGAGACTCCTAATGGCTTCAAACAATCCTCACATTCCCACCGTGATCTCATACCAGTCCAAATGGCAGACCATCTACACGACTATCCTCTCGATTGCGCTAGGAGGGACATCAGGCTTTTAACAATTTTACCCGCTGGGATGTCTAAAGCTCCTATTAGATGTTCCCTGCGGGTTGCATCATTGGACACTTTCCCTGAATATGAGGCCATCTCGTATGTATGGGGTGACACTCGAGAGATGAATGAGATCCTACTGGACGGCCGTACAATCCCGGTCCCAAAGAATGTCCGCCGAATCTTGCAAAGACTCCGCCACCGCACGAAGCGACGTGTTTTATGGATCGACTTTGTCTGCATTAATCAAGACGATGTAGTAGAGAAGAATACCCAGGTTCCCTTGATGAGTGCAATATATGCCAATGCTACATCTGTGCTCGCCATCATCAGCTTGGATAACCTCTGTGACAATACGGCAGATGCCATGAAGTGGCGGAAGATGTCCGACATGGAGAGTCGGAAATGGAAAGGCGCATGCTGGTGGATAAAAGGCGTTCTATGCCGGATATCAGTGCGGTATGAAAAGCGCTTTTCTGTCTCTCTTGGGAACATTCTCGATTTTAATCACCATTTTTGGCTCGCGGAGTACTGGACGCGAATGTGGACATTTCAAGAATATCGATTGTCACGAAGGAAGCCACCAATCTGCATATGTGGCGATGTAGAATTCCCAGCCAAAACTGAGTTCGATCGTTTTTGGACATGCTACGAAGCAACAGACCAATTTTTTAAGATGCATTCTAAGGTTATAACCGGGAGACGGATGCGATTAGAAGACCACTACGTAGAGATGAAAGCACACAGGAAAGAGCTGTCTGAGGAGGCATCCAGACGAGATTTTATAATCTCCAGCCATACGTGGACCTCGGAGAAGGACGAGATATCGTTGCTAAGCCTCCTGGAGGAAACAAGCAGCCGCAAGTGTCAAAATCCCAAAGACAAAATATATGCCTTATATGGTCTTCTTCCATCATTACAGAGGGAATATCCGCCGGATTATAACAAGCCTCTGTGCCAAATTATTTTCGAAACAGCAAAGCACCTTCTGCAAGAGAGATTCGAAAATATCGTTATGCTAGATCGGTTCTGCCTGCGGAAGGATCGGCTGGAGAACGTTTCGATTCCTTCTTGGGTGCCGGATCTCACAACGACAGTTAAGGTGTCCACGGCCAATGAATGGGCTTCTTACTCTAGAAGGCTTTCACCCTGCCGTGATATCCAACCAATCTGGCAGCCACGGTGCGATCCTGTCACGGAAGATCCTTCTGCCCTACGAATATCAGGGCGTCTGATTGGAAAATGCAGACCAATGTTTCAGTTCGCATCCGACGTGAAGAGCGTCCTGGCCCAAATGAAGGGGGTAATTAAAATACACGGCGATGGGCACCATGTGTGGGATAATGTCTGGGAGCCTGAGAACATCCCACACAGATTCCTTCGAGCATGCGGTGTTTTTTCCGAATATAGCCATGCCGCATTTAATATCGACTGCCCGAGATTTTTCTTGACAAGGCTATGCGCCGTATTCCAGACATTAGACTTGATCCACCAAGATACTGACACAATCCTGGAGACGTTAGCCGCAGCGGGGTTTGGATTTCTGAGAGATCTGGTGCCAAGACTATATAGCATCAAAGTGTTTACTATCCATCATACATCCTCTATCGGCTTTGGCCTCAGTGAACAAAATGTGGAAGAGGACGACCAGGTGATCGTTGGCGTTTATCAGCTCGGCATTCCCGTTGTACTGCGACAAGGCTATGGCATAGACGATAATAGTGACCAAGTATACTATAAGTTGGTAGGTTTTGCTTATGTGGACGGAATCTGTATTGGTGATATGGATTGGTCTGAGGGTATGAAACAGTCTACTCCATATCTTCGCCATCTGTGTACAGTGTCATACGAGGAGGTTCTTTTAAACTGAGAGGGCCGTCCATATACTGTTCTAAAAGTCTACTGGGCCAATCATCGACTATTAGTATATGCACAGTCGAGCTTTTGAAGTATATTTTTCAATATTCTATAATATTTCATATTCTTACCAGATGGAATAAGAGACAATTTAGCCAAGATGTCTCCAGTAGTCATACATTGTTTCCAGTACTTTACATTTGTATATTATCTTGGTAGTATAGTATCAATATCCAACCCATACCACAACCAGTACATACCCAAACCCAAATCCGAAGCCAACCCTTAAAATAAACCATAACATTCCCCAAAATAATATACATCATACATCGGTACATCCATAATCCATAAATCCCCCCGCCCCACCCGATTGGCCGCCCAGCACCACCACATACGTCCCCACTCTCCATCACATCGCCGATAAGATAAAATCAACTGATTTTAATGCCCCTCCCTACGTTGACCCCCCTCGACCCTACCATAACCCAAAGGACGAAACTAAACTACGACCCAAGACACAGAATGGAGTGGGATCCCACCCAGTTCTTCCGTGATGATCACACTCCAAACCCCTTTGCGCTGTTGATCCTCAACCAGCCAATCAATGAGCGCGCGTTTCGCGTTTTGAAGAGACATGGTATGTTCTACTGTACATATATTCTACGAATCTTCTACATGTGTTAAATATGGATGTGGTTGTGGACCATATATTGATACAATACATACCAAACCCAGCACATTACAGCATGAAGACTAAAGAAATGAAATTAAAGCAAAGATAACGCTCTGCGCGGACGGCGGCGCAAACCGCTTCTACTCGATGATGAAAGCGCACGACCGGGAATCAACAGATGTACGCTCTCTTTCCTTCCCTTCCTTGTCCCACTTATGATATGATATGATACATATATAGGCATAGGCATATATTCTAATGAAAAGAAATAGCTCCCCGATCTCATAATCGGTGATCTAGACTCCATAACCCCCGACACAAGAACCCACTACGCCAATCTAGGAGTTCGCATTATCGAAGACGAAGATCAATATTCGACGGATTTCACAAAGTGTTTGGATTATCTGCGTACGCATGTAGGGGAATTCATCTCCTCTTCATCTCCAGTATCGAAACCAGAAGAACAGAATGAAGAAGGAGGAAGAGGGAGCGAGCTAGACGTCCTCATCCTCGGCGGACTGGGCGGCCGTGTCGACCAAGCTTTCTCGCAAATCCACCATCTGTACTCCATGACTCAAACTTACAGCTCTTCTTCTACGTCCAATCAAGAAGGGACAGGGAAGATAGGGAATCTGTATCTCATCTCCGAGGAGAGTATTACGTTTATCCTGCGGCCGGGGGTGAATACCATTCGCACGCCTGGGACGAATCGGCCGGGAATATCTCCTGCGGAACAAGGAGAGGATCTGCTTGAGGAGAATGTGGGGATTATACCGCTCTCGGGGCCGGCGAGGATCACGACGAGTGGGTTCCAGTGGGATGTGGTGGATTGGAGGACGGCGATTGGGGGGCAGTTGAGTACGAGTAATCATATTCGGAGCGAGGTGGTTACGGTGGAGAGCTTGGTGCCGGTGCTTTTTACGGTGGAGTTGGCGGAGAGGTTGAAGAGGACGAGGTAGTCTTCTCTGTCTCTGTCTGTGTCTTTCTTTTTATATAGTGTATCGTTTGGGGTTGGGGTTATAGAAGCATACAATACCTAGATAGATACCAACAGCTACTGTACGATGAATAAGGATCTGTATTGGAACATCCTATATCGGTTTCACGATAGTACATCCAGGAAACCCAAGCTAACGCCCCCCGCGAAGTATCAGATCAGATCAGATCAATTCATAACAATCAACGCGCCACACCATTCTCACGCCAGATACCCCCGAGAAAGGAGAGAAACCGAAGATAACTCAACATTAGAACAAGACCGAAGCACCATCGCACTGCACACATGGAATCCAACGATTATCCAGAAAATAGACCTTCTAGGCGAGAGAAACCCTTCTCACAACCCCCTCCGACAGGCACTCGCACGCCTTTTCTCTTGTACGGAGCAGGTCCTACTCAATCAATCTGCGTTACAACCAGTGGCTCTGCCACAACACATTCACGTATATACACCACGTATTTACTTCCGCAGGATCGCCTCGTACAGAGTGCCGATCACCCCAATCGCAGACCCGGTCACCAAGCCAGCCCATTGACCGGGGACCGCGGCGTTCACCCGGGCGATCGAAAATTGGCTGTACAGATTGAAGAAGTTGAACTGCCGGGCATACACCAGGTATGCGAGCCCCGCCTTGGCAATGTTGAAGCTGAGCGGATCGAAGTTCGCAGGCGATGCGCGGCTGCGACGCGCATGAGACGCAGCACTGCCTGGCGCGAGGTTCAGGCTGATGTTGAAGAAGTATGCGACGGTCAATGGCAGCAGAATGCTAGTCAGCAGCCACAGCGAGAATGGGGCCCAGAAGACGCCGTCAACGAGGACGAAGACGTCAGGGACCTTGATGGAGATCTCAATCGCCCAAATCGTAATGGTGGACACGAATCGCAGTGGTAGAACTTCATAAATGATGGAACACCCTTCGAGCAGCAATGTCAGAATCTGGACGGCCTTCACGCTGCTGAGCAAGGAGCGCAGTGACTGCGTGCCATCCGGCACCCCTGAGCCGGCCCACCAATCGCTCGCCTTCTTGCGCCACGCGACGGACTCCCGGTCCACCGCATCAGCGATGAGGGCCGGCGATGCCGGCAAGGCCGATTGAAAGTTGAGCGGCGACGGTCCAGGAGTCTGGAAGACCGGTGGTGGAGACGCGTCGGATTCCTCTCTGCAACAAGAAATGGATCAGTTCATGTCGTCATGATTACTGCGGTCGCGTGCGACGGCGCTTCTGACCATGCGCGCGCGCGACGTCGGAAAGAATACAGGACATACTGGGGTTGCTCAGCCTCCTCCTTGGGTTCCGCCTTAGGTTCCTCTTTGGGTTCCTCCTTCGTCTCCTCTCCCTTCACCTCTTCCTCCAGGACTCGCATCTGCCTACGACGCGCCGACCGTGGCGCCGACCGCGGAGTCTCTTTCACAGGCGGCGAGATTTCCACCCGAGGGTCTCTCTTGACCGGCGACCCCTTGCGCGGGGTTTGCGACAGGCGACGGTAGTAATCCGTTAGGCGCGCATCCTTGGCGAAGATGGATTGGTTGGCCTGGAGATGCTGGTCCAGCAGCGTGGCGAGTTCAGGTTTATTGTACTCCTCGTAGCTGTCAACGGTCAGCCGGGGTTGTTATCGTGGTGGGGCGATAAACAACGGCACCAGACTTACTCGTGAAGATCAGTGGCTTCCGCCCAGTCCGTCAGTTGGGACTTGCGCAGCTTCTGTAAATAAGGCAATGCGGCAGACATGATGCGCGGGGATAAGGGACCATGCGACGGGGGGGGAGGTGGTGACTTTATGAGCAAGGGGGAGAAGGGTGGGATGATGATAAAGTGCGCGCGCAGGGTTTCGGGGGACCAAAAGGATTCGAAAACCAAAACGAACAAGAGAGGGAAAAACAATCACAATAAATAATAAAAGCAAATGCAACAAATCACCAGTGAGGTCACAGTCCTCCCCGACGCTCGCTGATTGGCCCGTCGGGGGGCGCTTGACCGCATCCGTTTGTTTACATTTCCACCTGACCGAAAATAACCCTCATTTTGGAGAAGACAACTTGGCCCTCAGTTCAGTGCTTCTTTGACTCTATACTTTATATAATAATATACATCGTGGCGTGATTAACCATGTCTAAATAACAAAAAAAAGGAAAAGGGGAAATACAAATCTATGCCCGTCTGGAGCAGGGAGTCTAAAACCAAGAACAAACGGCAAGGACAAACCCCAAAGGAAAAATGCTGCCATGCTCCAGACCGATCCAAGCAAATGGGTGGTAATAGAAGAAGTGAGAGATCATGCAACAGCCTCGTCCCAGAACGCCCTACCCACATCGTGTCCCATGTGGTGATGATTCAACATTATCTACAAGTGTCGCCCCGTGGCAACACTACATCCCCGTCGTGCCATGCAATAAAGCCCGTTCGATCACAGAGGATTCATCTCCCCCAGTATGTCGTAGGACTCCAGCTGTTTTAACAAGTATTGGTACATGACCAGCATCGTTCCACTCTGGATGCTAGTCCACACTCCACGAGGTCCGACGCCGCGGAACCAGCCGCCAAGCCCCTCCCTCTGGTAGATCATCTTGAGACCCGTCAAGAAAGAGGAGGTGTCCAGGCGAGGCGCTCCCGGCGGGGCCACTGACGTCGACGCACCCCCCGTGGAGATCGGCCGTGAGTGCGTGCGCAGACTCGACGTAGTCTGAGACGATGTATGCTGTCGAGGGCTTTCTTTGATCGACGCATGTTCCGCAGCAGGTTTCGACGAAGACGCAGAGCTCTGGATATCGGGGTTCTGCTGAGTCTGGATGCGGGTCTTCACCACATCCATGGGGCACGTTATCACACCGGCCATTCCACCGGCGGTTGCCGCAGTCAGGATCTCTAATCCAAGTCCAATGTCGCGGGATCCCACCCATTCCTTCGCCAAACGCTGTTCCTGTTCGTAGAATGCGAATTGCAGGGCGGAAAACGGCAGATCACGGTAGATGGTCGCCCTGTATCCATGGAAGAGCGCGGAGAATCCTTCCTGGCGGACGATCGTACGGAGAGCATCGCGAGTAGAGCGGTAGTTATATCCCGAATTGAAATGGGGGTTGTTATAGCGTCCCTGGAGTTGCAGTCGCGTTTTCAAAACCTCTGAAGGGACATAAACAACGGAAGCGGCCAAGTCCGCAAAGAAACCTGAGCAGTTGCGTCAGCGCCACTGAATCCTGACAGAAACCGGACAACGCTCTTACCTCCAGACAGGTATGCCACATTGGCATTGATGCCAGCGTCGATCATCCGTCGCTTGGTGAACTCATACACACCAAAGAAGATCAGAGTGCCGGGAAAGGAGCCGAAAAATGCCGGAACCGCACCCCCATAGAGGCCTCGTAGGATACCTTCCTGTCGATAGATCGTCGCATACGAAGAGGTCATCGAGGCATATTTGGGAGGGAAATGGGGGTCGCCTTGCTGTCTCGTCTTCACCGTATCGAGAGAATGCATGAGCATATCGCCGCATGTCCCACCGGTACTCCGGCAAGCATGGCCTACGGGAAAAGATTCATGTCAGTTTGAGATAAAAGAATTCTGCGCACACCCTGCGCATTCACATCACCATCCGTATTGCCCGTCTGGCAGATAGCACAACATACATGGAGATATGGCGGACGAGGCTCTTCCTCGTCCTCGAGTGGTGTAGTTTGTACATGGCTGGAGCCTGCCCTTATCGGGCCCGTCGCATGGAAGACATGGTCGCCGGTGCTGGAGGTGTTCGAATACGAAGCGGTCGGAGGAGAGTCCAGAGCGGTTGTCTCTGTCGTGGAAAACAGGCCAAACACGCGCGAGGTCAAGCTCATGGCAAGAATACCGCAACCCACCAAATCGTGGTGCGGGCCAGACCACGGGGGGTTGGGATGCGGCGGCGACGTTTACCGGATGGATGCCACCCCAATGAAGGATGACGGTGGGAAAGAAGGAAGGGGAGAAGAGGAATCGAAGGAGATCTAAACTATACAGAAATCAAGGAAAGTCGAGAGGTTAAGAAATGAAACATGGCACCTCTCCCAGTCGGTAGTTCACAGAAACGATGGGTCAACGCTCAGCCCAAAATTTTGGTCGGTTTTCCGCTTTCTCCGCGTCCGAGGCCGACTCTCCACCTCAGGCACACCACGCCGCCTTAATAAACTCTCGCTAGTTTTAATTCGGGTCCGAAGGAACAAATGGCAATGGACCGAAAAACAACTCAGTCCCTTCAATTGCCACAAGAATCCACCAAACTAGACTACTACCGAACAAGAACGTGGTCGTCGGTCTAGACTTATAGGACACAATAATATGCCTCAACAACAAACAAGTGCTCATTTCCCCTCACAGTAATAATTTCGCGCAAATACAGAATGCAATGGAATCCGTCTGGGCAAAACATCCCATCGGAGGTCCATCATGTGCATGACTTAATGGCAATACAAGATTATAATATGACTCTCCTCTCCCCCAAGCACTAAACATCCTCATCGACATCCTCCCCCGCAACAGCATGTAAACAATCTTTTGCTTATCGTAAGAAGAACCACTTCCCAACCCAAACCGGGTTAGTACCAATGGCACATTATTCGTTATATGCTCATCACTTTACAAACGAGAGCCCACACGTCAATCTGTGATCCCGGGCCTGCGCGAATGGTCTAAGTCCGGCTAAGATGCGTCGCAATCGGATTGGGCCTTTCCCACGCGTCCCGGGCGGTCATCGCTCATCGCCAAAGGTGCCATTTATTGCGGCTTCTTGCCCGGAGCTCCGGAAGTCAGACGGCCCAGGTCGGTGCTCTCATACGCCTGGCGAACAACACCCTTGAAGGTCTCCCATCCCTGGCGCACCGCAGGGGGGGTGCTCTGGTGGGAAACCGAAGCATCCACGCGGGCGGTGAAGTGGCGCACGGCCTGCTGGACGAACGAGCTCTGGGTGTATCTCGCGCGGAAGAAGGCCACGTAGATAATGAAGAGAAGGATGCTTCCCTTGGAGAAAGTCAGAACTCCCAAGGCCAGGCGGAACAGCAGCGCCATCTCGAGCCCAGCCACGAGATCCATGCTGGCATCATAGTACTGCTTGACGAATCTTCCAATGGTCTCTGCCAAAGGACTGGCAGCAGGCTTGGCAGCACCAGGAGAAGAGGGCGACCCGGATCCGGCGGCGCCCTGGGCGGGAGGCTGCAAGGTAGGGATCAGGTGGGCCCGAGAGTACGTCGCAACGTGGAAGATTGAGTAGACGCTGAAGGGGAGGAGGGCCAATGGGACCTGTCGGGAATAGAGCCAGACAATCGCCATTCCTGGTGGTTTGGTCAGCCCATGCCGGTTTGGTCAGACAGCCAGGCGGTTCTACTCACCAAGATACTGGACATTTTCATCACCAGCGAGCTTCACCACAATGTTCGGAACGCTACCCTGAAGACGACCACGGGCGATGTGTCCTTTGTACACCACGATACCGTATGTTGCAGCAGCCGAAAGGAAAGCCAAGCGGTAGGACACCTGGGCCGAGGACGAGTAGTAGTTGAAGGTGATGTAGGACAGGAGGTAGCGGAAGACGGAGAGCAGCAGTGTGACGTGCCTAAAGCCAGTCAGCGGATCTGTTTTCTCCCATCCTGGACTTGCGAATGTCGTCCGATAAGGGCAGCATCTGGTGTACGGATGTCGCAAATTGCTCCAAACGGGTACCGTGTGCCGCCGGCCGAGGCAGCACACAATCACAAGGGAAGCCTACCCAGCAAACCACGCGAACCTATTTGAGAGTCATACGGTCAGTATCCACATTGCGAGCTCGGGAAAGGCCAGCGAAGCACATACTGTAGCGTCTGAGCCAGGGCCTTCAGCCTCTCGGCCAAAGGCAAGTTCGATGGGGGAGGTGGAGCCATGAGAGCTGAAAAGGTGTGGTCTACTCGGGAACGAGGGAAGTGCGTAAAGATAGTGAGAAGGAAGGCCTCAGAGAGCGAGAGCGAGAGCGGAGAGATAGCAATGCGCTAAGTGGCTGTGACGTGAGAGCAGAGAAGGGTCGAGAAAAGCTGGAAGGGGAGCGAATTGAGCGGTGGAGGCCTGCGGACCTGCACTATTTTGGGGAGGCTGGGCGGGGGCGGTCGTAGTGGGTGGGTTTTGACGATGCCCTTTTCGCTGGACTAAGGTATTCTTTAGTACGGAAATCGGGAAGGAGGGAAGAAGCTGCTGGGCGGACGACACAGAGGAGTGAGTACTTTTAACAGGCTCCGGGAGTCGTCGTAGCTGACTGAGAACCTGAGGCAGACCAAACCTTGTCCAGTGACGTTGACAAACACTCACGGATTGACTCGGCATGATGCAAGTAGCCGGTGAGGCACGCTAAGGTTATTTCATCCTGCGATTCGAATTGAATTTCTTCCACAGATTTCATTCTTGTCTTGCCCTACTGCATTTGTTTATATATATTTCTCTTTCTTTTTAAACTTTTACGTCTTTGATTGTAGTTCGTTTTTCTTTGGTTTTGTTCTTGTAGTGATTTTCTACCAGGGACGTCCTCCCCGTCGTCCTCTACAGAAACAGACCCTCCCCGTCGCTTTCTGGCCTGGTCGGACTTTTCAAGAACATCTGAGATTGACAACTAACGCACAATAAACTGCAATAAGTAAGAGATAGGAAAATAGGAAAAGCATCTTGAAATGATGGTCGGAGGGTGGGAGAGCTCACTAAAATGTGTAGAAGTGGACAAAAGTGCACGAAGATAAGAAGGGAAAATGAGGTTAGGCCACACTGGGGAATAAGAAACAGGAGAGAACAAGGTATAGCGTAGGCAAAAGTACATTAACAAGAAGCGAAAAGAGGACGTGAGGGCCACCGCATATCATCTTGCAAAACCATGGGCCGGACCACACGAGCAGGCCGGCAGCGCTGCTCCGGTGTCCCAGCACATTTCTCCTAGTCAAAGGCCCCAACTGGAGTTCGTCCGACAGACGGAATGAAACACAACCGAGTCATTCCGCTGCCTCGGTGCACCCAATTAGATAACAGAGTCATTACTGGCAGCAGATACGAGAAAGTAGAGGTTGAGAGAGCGTGGAGGAAATCGAATAAACACAGCAATAGAAGGGCAGGCGAAAAGAGCGCTCGGTCAATCAACAGTCGTGGGGAATCCAACACAGAACCGCCAACGTGCCTCCAACGACCATACATCACCGGGGGAGTCCGTGTCATTGAATTCCAGCTATCTAACGAAGAGAGAAGCCCTTTCGCTTGCCCTTCTCTTCGATCGGTCGACCACTTTCGAGGCGACTCTTCTTCTCGTCCAGTTCCTGGCGTTGCCGTTCCAGTTGATCCTTCATCTCGCGATGTCGAGCGTATAGTTCGTCTTCGCTCTGTTTCAGCTTGCTCTCTTTCTCGGCCACCTTCTGTTGGAAGACCATCTTCATCTCTGCCTCCATCTTGGCGAGCTTCTGCTCGTGTAGAGCACGCTCCTCCTCCTGCTTCACGGCTGGGTTGACTTCCTTGAACACGCTCGGGTCCTGAGCGACACCCATCTGGGTCAGCTTGTCGGAGCGGTAGTCCTCGTACAGGAAGTTGTTGGTGTGTTCCTTGAGCTCTTCCATGTGGGTGCGGATCAACATCTGGCGCAGCTTGACGAAGTCACAGTGTTCCTCGTTGTCGACCTCGATGGTACCCCATGGGTAGCTACGGCCCCGGACCTTGCGCCCGTCAGCGGTGGCAACCTCAGCGTTGGCACCGACCACAGCGAAGGGGACCTTCGACATGATCTCCTGGTTCTCGGCGATGGTTTCTTCGTCGTCGAGTTCGTAGCGAGGGCCCTCGAAGATCTTGATAGAGTGGTGTTGGATATCGGCAAGGATCTAGACCAAAATTAGCATAGGGTCAGGACCAACTCATTCGAGACAGATGACATACTCTCTGCTTAAACTGAGCAATCTCCTCGTCCGTCAATGTATCGGCCTTGGCGATCACAGGGATCAGGTTGACCTTGGTGTGCAACCGGCGCATGACCTCAATATCCAAAGGCTTGAGGGAGTGGCCGGTGGGCTGGATGAAGTAGACACAGGCGTGGATACGGTTGTCAACAATGTTAGTACGGTTGACCTTGTTCTCAGCTTCCAAGTAGGCATCGTATCTCTGCTCAATGTTCTCTACAATCGGGCGCCACGAATCGTCGTTGTTCACGAAATCACCGAATCCGGGAGTGTCAACCACGGTGAGGCGAAGACGAACACCGTTCTCTTCAATGTCTGCGCTGATCGACTGGATGGCCACAGTCTTGGGGATGATGTCGTGGCTGGGGCCGGTGCGCTCCTTGGGGGGGTAGAGAGAGGTGTTGAAGAGAGTGTTCACAAGAGTCGACTTTCCGAGACCAGATTCACCTAGAACACATATCAGTCACGCCCATCCATTATCCTTTCATCAGGGGCACTCACCGACAACCATCACGTTGAAGTTGAATCCCTTGCGAACACTTTTGCGGTGCCATTGGTTGGGAAGGTTGGCAAAACCGACATAGCCAGTCAACTTGCGGCGAACCACGTTCTTCATGTCGGTGGCGGCCTGGGCCACAGCCTTCGGGTCGCTGGAGCTGACAGTTTGTGCGTTTCCTGATCCCATGGGGTTGCTGCGCTCAACAAAGGGGGAGCTGGGCTTGCTGCTCTCAGGAGACTCCACGGCTGGGGTGGCGGAGCCGTTGGTGGGGGGTGGTGAAGCTACAACAGGTAAAGTCAAGTCAGTAACTGGCGTAATATCGGATTGAGTTCCGGTAGGCAAAGTTCCCCGAGTTGGCGAACACGACGTATGGCTTTTGGATCTATGGTGTTTCAACGACGGAGAAGCACTGAATCGTTGAGAGTCTACATGCGAGCGACCCTCTGCACTCCGGCGTCTGGCATGTGCCATGATGTTGTCACCACGCGCAAGAGCTTCGGAGGTACACGAATGAAGGATTGTCCGCCAGGTGAAAGAATGGGAAGAAAGCAAGGCCGGTGAAGTGGGATGTCGCTGGTAGCGATAAGCTTACCCATTATGAATGTTAAGCGATTGGTTCAGGAAGCGAGCGTGGACGGTTGGAAAAAAAATGTCGAGGTAGCGAGCGTTGATGAGGAAGTTCCCCTGAGCAGGTCGCACCTTCTTGGTTAGCAGACAATACCCTGGCAGAGACGGAAATTCAGACGATGGGTTGGTAATAGATCAGGAAAGCATCTGGAACCAGGCTCTTCTTTCCAAGGGAGGGGAGGGGGAAGTGGTTTTTTAGAGGGGAGGGGGTTGAAGAATTGGGGGAAGGAGCGCAGGCAAGTGCCACCGTACCTTTGGAATCCCGAACACCTGAAAAAGGGTGAGAGGATCAGATGGTTCAACAATCAGGGGACAAAAAGCTCTCAAAGATCACCGAGTCTTGGAGGAAACGGGGAGTGTGCACGGGATGTAAGGTTTTAATTAAAAAAAATACAAACAGAAGAATCGAAAAGAAAAAAAACTCAAAGGGAAGCTGAAAGAGAGAACAGAAGAGCGTAGAGAGAAGACAGGAGAAGGCGAGAACGATTGGACCTGCGGAGTGATTTGGGGTGGAGAGTCAGTCCGTTGGTGGTGTAAAAGAAAGGGGGCTCTTGTCTTCATTCAACTTGGGGAGCTAACGCTTCCTAGGGATTAGTCCACTCAGAACAACATCAATTTTGGTTGATCTTGTTTTAATTTCACTCCTCCAATTGAACCACCACCACGGAGAGTCAATGACAATCTACATAGGAATCTCATGAAAGAAAAAAAAAATAATTATATATTCAGAACCAATTCATATGATTGAGGATATTTTTCCCTGACACCCTTTTCCTACAAGCCAAGCATTGCATTCTTACAATCATCCATTCCAATCCGACATGTCAAACATATAAGGCGGCGATCTCAAAGGGAGACGGAGAGCCCAAAGAAAAATACAATACAAGGAAACAAAATAAAATAAAGTGGATTTTCCAATGCAAATATACTACGCCCGACTAACAACATAGATAGAGGGATACAGGTGAAGCTGTACCTGGCCAGATCCCCAAAACAATCCCCTTGTAGAACCATTCCATTTCGATTCTCAGATCCAAAGCTCATCCATGGATCCCGCTTCACCCTGATCCAAGTATGCCAATTTCCCAATACCTCCCAATACTCATTGATGGTGACGGTATCATAAACATACCATTTATAGAGTAAAAAAGAGAAGGAGAGAGAACCAAAAAAGAAAGAAAAGAAAGCAGATGAATGCCCAATTGACAATGCAATATCATCCACACCACTACTAGAATGCTCGTGAGCTTCAATTCAGGTCCTGTCTCTTTCAGTACACCGTTTCGACCATATTCGAGTGACATCCCTAATCATTTAGAGGATGTATGTATTGTACGGAGTCCAGTGCGTATGTATAATCATACTGTTCTCCATCAGGGTATTACGAGGACCGTTACCCATGGAATGTGTACCCAGCAGGTGTCCTCTGGTAATCTATTGACGTTTTTCTGGGTAACGCAGCATTTGGATAGTCAGGGGGAAGATAAGATTACCTCCGAATCGTTCCCGCCTCACCAAGAGAGACGAGGTACCGAATACTTACCACTAGTGCCTGATTACCCGTAAGCTACCACAGGTAATGAAATGCGGAAACCAACACTTGTCCCATGGATGGGAATCAAGGGAATGAATTCCAAACATCAGTCTTGATGACCACAACATGAGTTAGGGGGTCAGGTTAAGCAAGCCACGCATCTCTCCTGCAGGGAGACAGATACATCTCATATCCTTGCTATATGTTCCATACCTTGCCTTACTTTCGTATCAGATTGAACCGCCATCGGGCACTCATACCTACATATATATCTCCCCAGAAGAAGATACCTTGAAAAATGTATATATAGTACTCGGGACATCCCTCCCATACAGTAGCACCCCTCTCACTCAAGACAAGAATAGTGACATTCCACAGGGCATGAGACGCAACGTCCGTTACCGAGGCACGCAGAACAATACTCCTTGGTTTGGGTTGACACTTGCATCTAGACCGTGGCCCAGACATGCTGTAATACCACCCAATACCGAATGCTGGAACCTTGCCCGCAGTACCGATGGTGATGCGTCCTTGTCCGCCATCACGTTAGGGTTTCGGTTCTGTTGGGAATGAGATCAAATAAATAATGATGAAACGAGTTGAGTCAAGCTGACATTCCTGTCACAAAGTTTCCATCATTGCCGTGCACCTCAATAGTACACTGTATATGCATACTGGTTCAATCAAAGCCCACTAACAATACCAGCATGAGGGACGAAAATGCAGGCGGGACTCAATAGTGCTGTCAATAGCAAAGTCAATTCAACTGACGTGTCCATCATATGATGCATCAGAACGCCCGAGGTCGTCTTCTGTCGCATCTTCTGAAAGCAAACGGAAATACCATGGAGATATCCCGAAAGGCTTAATGAGGGGGGAAGAAAAGAAGGAAAAAA
>NW_015378212.1:0-63892 GCF_001204775.2 Aspergillus nomiae NRRL 13137 | reverse complement strand
TTCAAAATAAATCCCCATATTATATCACTGACAGACCCTTTCCACCTATAAGATCTAAATCTCTCATTTAAGCTTATATTACCAGAATGTCCGGTTCGATTGTGCATTTCTTTTTCGACTCTTTTCTTGCTTGATTGATGGTGGTTGGAGGCATCATCCACGATCCTCGAAACCTTCACCAACGCAACACACACACCCACACAAAAACTAAGTAGAAAAAAAAAACAAAAAAAAAAAAAAAAAGAACTAAATTCGAGAACAAGAATAAACCCAATCTTATCTTCCCCAGTAGTCTAATTTAATAATTTTATTTTATTTTTATTCTTTGATGTGCAATAGCAATAATTCATTAAATTATATATATTTTTCCAAATATTCTTTTCTACCAACCATAAATTTAGAAAAAGTGTAAACAATAACCCTAATCGCGTGTCAAAAAAACAAAAAAACTACAACCAACCCACAACAATATGCTGTACACTACAGTACCGATCTGTTACGCAGCTTTGGTCGCGTCTTTGTCCTCGTCCTTGATTTTCAAGTTCGCCAAACACGGCGCGACAAACAACTGTCCGGATACCACGCCCTTGAGCGTCCCAACAGTCACAACAACCCATAATACAACCACGCAAAGCGAGACAATCTACCAGAAATTAGTGCGAAATCCATCGACAAGAAGCGTAGAAGATACATACTGTCCCAAGGATTCTAAAGAACTCCGACGGCAACTCTGTGCCCATTTCACAGGTACAGGTGGCGAAGACACCCAGGGGAAATGTGAACCCCCACCATCCAATGTTGAACGGAAAGCTCTTGCATCGAACAATGGATGCCAGGGCAAAAAAGAGCCAGACAAGTGCGAAAGCCCAGAGAATCAAGGCGACCAGGAAGCCTACTGTGTAGAAGACATCGCCGGATGATGCCTGAAGTGTGTGCGTTTCAGGGAGAATGGTCTGCGCCACCTTACCCAGTTTCAAGATCCTACAGACGTTAGAATCTGTGTGCACTCAGCTGGGGAAAAGTGCCCTTACCCAAAACCGCCTTGGCTCAATGGGCCCAGAGGCAAGAAAACGCTAACGATCACCGCTTTGGGCGGAATCTTGTGCAGAGTCAGTCGCTGTAGGTAGATCACCATGACCATCATGGCCAGTGGAAGCCCAATTCCCCACAGCACATACGAAACGATCACAGTCCAGAGCGCATGTTGCGGATTGGAGAGAACACCCGCCACGATGCCGCCGGAAGACCCGGCAACAACGCAGCTGACAATGGGGAGGAGCCAAACCGCGGTCATGGATGAGAGTTGCGTTTCGCCTCCATGGGCCATCCTAGGATTCAGTTAGTGTGGTTCAACTCGCTATTGGGAGGGGACATGTGGCGTACAATAAAAATGGCAGTGAGAGAGCGGTAATGACTGAGAGGATGGCGTCAAATATCCACATCCCCCAGGCGAAGTTCTTGGCCCATTCCCCCCAAGCTGGGACGCAGACGAAGCAAAACATATTAACAATCGTGGCAAAGCCCATGGGGAATGTCCCAAGGAACATAGACTGAACCGGATGGGTAATCATCACAGTAAAAATTTCCGGGTACAACGAGTACCGGAGGATGGTGATGACACATCCTATCGCGAAGAGAAGAACGTTGAAGGCAAAGACCACAACAGAGATCCAGTAGAGCCATTCGCCGTTATAGGGCAGGGTATTTAGCAGAATTGAAACAATGCCTGTGCCCATCGTGACAGAAAACCACCTGTATCCAAGGTTTAACAAGAATGTTCTCCCTGTGGAGAGGATTTAAGGCTTACGAAGGGGTGAAATTGCGAACCACCCTCCTCCAGCCCGTATCATGTTTTGTGAGTTGGAGTTGTCCTGAGCATCCATTTGAACTAGCCATGACTCGATTTGTCGATGTTCAGCCTTCAGCTGTTTGATGTCTGGGTAATGGTTGCTGGAGAGTTTTATTGACTCGGAGACATCCGTTGCCACCCGTTTCCTAAAATAGTCATCGACGTTACGATGTCTGTCGTCTCCTGGTTTGTCTACGATTGCAGACAGGTTATATACACCGCTGTTACATGTACAGCTTAACCTGTGAGTCATTGGTGTTCACTCTTGGATTTCTATATGGTAATCTTTTCTGAGACATAACAACTCGGCCGAGAGCATCGGCGACGGTTGCGGGAGCCACGAAAGGAGGTTAACAGATAGAGAAGAGGAATCTACAAATGCAAGATATAAGGGGAAGAATTTAGCAAACAGGGTCTTGTGTGTAATCCAGATTGTTGCTTAGGTTGTATTTCCTTTCAACGTTCGGCGCATGCCCACTCGCTAAAAGGGGGCATGGACCATAGGTGCATTTACTAAGCTAATGAGACGAGAAAGATATACCTAGAACATCCACTACTTTTACGAGCCTTCTCTCATGCTTGATTCAACGTGTGGTGACGATGGCCAGACAGCACGCTTCCACCGACGGCCTTGTCCAGCAACCTTTTCAGAATCAAAGAGGAATACTCTATGAGGTTATGCAGCAACACCCAGTTCTGAAGCCCTTCTTCAAATCTCGGTTGCTATCGTTCCCACAAAGACCCTATTCCCCTACAAACTTGGTACCGCACTGTGAGTCACGACTTCCCAATGAGTGTTGTGTTACATGGAGGGTGAATCAGCCTCAGGCGCTCAGGTTTAAAGCAAAGCCGCCGGAGTATAAACCCCCCCCCCTTCCCCCTCCTTTTCTTCCTCATCGACATGTCCTCTCTTCCTGTGTACGTTTCCTGGCACATGAACTATGCTTCTTTACCACATCCTGGAGATTTACCAATCTGCCACCATTACAATGGAACATGACCGTGTTTTCTTAGACGAGGTTCATCTGCTCACCTTAGACAGAATCATACCGGCATATACGACTCACCGGGAGATGTGTTTCATGTGGTAAAATATTGCAATCATATCTTAGCACTTTAGACGGGGCTTATCCAGGATGTTTTAAAGGGGCATGGAGGGCCTTAGCCTCACCAAACTACAGTGTCCAGTCCAGCAATCACACATAGGTATCTGACATGTTGATACTAAGCCCTTATTGTTCACTGTGAGAATTTACGACCTCTCCGATGATATTACATGGTGGCTCCAATTCCCGCCTTCTATTATTTCTCCAGATCAGCTAAAGATGCCGCCCGAGCTCTAGTCCGCTGATGAACCCGCCGCTCAACCTATATAAAAGAGGGAACTATAGCACGACTAGATCTGAACGATGGAGACTACCCCTTTATGAGTCATGGGCTCTGTGCCCAATATCGTCCTCGGGCCGATGGTACCCAGTACTGGGCAAGGGATCCCGCTGATCGGCCCATTTGACACGACGAACAGCCGCGTGCACGTAAGCTCCGACATGATCATCGCCGAAGAGAAGTAGTGAAGGATCCACCTCCTTTATCCACCCACGGCTTCAACATCGGCAGTGAGATTTTACACCTCTGAAAGCATTTGATTTGACCATGAATCATGTCTCAAGCACCGGATATTATCAAGCGCACCTGTTGTTTCATATAGACGAGTGTTTCGCGTTCTCTATGTCAGATGAGAGATGATCTGTCACAATAGGGGATAAGTTTCAAACATCTCCTCTCAGATCTTGTACCGTTTAATATCCCGTTGCATGATGTTAAGGATCTGTATGGGGCTGCTGGGAGTAGTGATCCGGTAGGGTTATATCAGTACACTTAGGATAGAAAGAGGTATTTGAAGTCGACAGCATCCGGGTCGTATCTCGTAACCCCTTCTTGTTGTATCGGAGCCAAAGCATCAAACTTAAGAGTGTCCAAAACTCATCACAATGCACTCTCTATCACTCCTATCCCTTGCCCTCCTCTCCCCGTTGCTGGTCAACGCCCAACTCTCAGGCCATGTCGGCCCCCTGACCTCCCCTGCCTCCAAAGCGAGCACCAAAACTTGTAACGTTCAAGACTACGGCGCTAAAGCTGACAAAGAGACCGATATTGGCTCCGCCATTGAGAAAGCATGGAACGACTGCTCTGAGGGCGGTGTAGTCTACATCCCATCGGGTGATTATGCCATGTCCTCCAGGTTGAAGCTATCCGGGGGTAAGGCATCCGCGATCCAGCTAGACGGCATTATCTACCGCTCTGGTAGCGACGGCGGAAACCTTTTCATGATTGAGCACTCGTCGGACTTTGAATTCTTCAGCAGTACATCCCAGGGTGCAATTCAGGGATTGGGATACGAATTTCACAAGGATGGAAATCTGGATGGACCCCGGTTGTTGCGGTTCTATGATGTGACGGATTTCTCGGTCCATGATGTTGCGCTTGTTGACTCACCTGCTTTCCACCTGTCTTTGGATACGTGTAAGAATGCAGAGGTTTATAATATGGCTATACGGGGTGGTGATTCTGGTGGTTTGGACGGTGTTGATGTTTGGAGCGAGAATGTTTGGGTCCATGATGTATGTTATTTCCTGCTTCTTTTCTCTCTTCTCTTTCGTGTTTCTTTGTACATTTTGTTTTTCACAATCTTTTCGAAATTGTGGCTAATGGTATACGTGTTCAGGTTGAGGTGACAAACAAGGATGAATGTGTCACGGTTAAGGTTGGTTTCCCTGCATCTTTTGTACAACAGTTTACCTCGCTGACTGGACTATAGAGTCCCGCGAAGAACATCCTGGTCGAAAATATCTACTGTAACTGGAGTGGAGGTTGTGCAATGGGATCGTTGGGTGCGGACACCAACATCAGCGACGTGGTGTATCGCAACGTCTACACCTGGAAGTCTAACCAGATGTACATGATCAAGAGCAACGGCGGCAGTGGAAGTGTCTCGAACTTGGTATTGGAGAACTTTATTGGTATGTTTATGCCTCATTTTGGTACTGGTAGAGCCGCATACTAATAGTAATGCCCTGGATGTATTAGGTTATGGGAATGCTTACTCCTTGGATATTGATGGTGAATGGAGCAGCATGAGCACCGTATCGGGAGACGGCGTCCAGCTGAACAACATCACTGTGCACAACTGGAAAGGTACCGAGGAAGACGGTGCGGCAAGAGGCCCGATTAAGATCGTGTGTGCTGCAAAGGCACCTTGTACTGATATCACTATCGATGACTTTGCACTGTGGACAGAATCAGGGGATGAACAGACCTATAGCTGCGAGAATGGTTTTGGAAGCGGATTTTGCCTGCAGAATGATGATGGAACGTCTACTTATAGCACTATTATCACTGAAACTGCCGCTCCGACAGGATACGATGCGAGCAGCATGTCAAATGATTTGAGTACCGCATTCGGAACGGACGCTTCGATCCCGATTCCGACTATCCCCACGTCGTTCTTCCCTGGCGCCACGCCCTACAGTTCGCTGGTGGGGGCTGCCTCAGGCAGTGCCGCGAAAGCCACATCATTCGCCACGATGTCTCGTTCCGGCCATCGTCGCGGGTCCCATTAATTAATTAATTAAGCGTCGGTGGAGATTCTCTTGCGGGGACGATAGTTGACTCGACTCTCTTTCTTACATAGTCCATTAAGCTATCAGTACTGTGTACTTTTTCGATGTGAAGTCGATCCATGTGGAGTCTATCAGATCCTCTACGTGCTTTATTGCTCTCTTTTCCTCCTTGATTCCGACTAAACTGTCACCGATGTAGTTCACCTCGTTTCCTGGTTGACATTACAAATGCAACTCTGGCTGATGAAAGAGTAGCATCGAATTTACCTTGAATGATACCATCGAGGCGGCTGATTCCGTCATTTAATACTACACCAACCAAGATGCGTCTTCAAAGTAGCGTGAGTCGTACATTTTGCTTAGAACCCTTTGTACCTAGCGTTGTCCTCTCCCGTCCCATTTCCCATGTGCTTGTGAGCCTTTAAGGGTGATTGCTTGCCCCCAATGACTTGCCTTGCTCACTCTCACTCGACCTTTAGAGATCGGTGATAGATTATACCCCCCTCCCGACAATGGACGACTCAGCGCCCAAATTTGACGAACCCGACCCTTCCTCGTCGCCGCGGCACCGTCATACGATGGCGCTGCGACGTCCATTTACCGAGCGAACGCCGATGTACTGAACCAAGCCCTCCAGGATATTGGAATGGGCCGATATCAGTGGCAGCTGTTCGCTGTCATCGGGTTTGGCTGGGCTAGCGATAATTTGTGGCCAATCGTTACCTCGCTCATTCTCGTGCCCATATCTTATGAATTCAACGTCGCTCAACCGCCTCTGTTGACGCTCGCCCAGAATATCGGGCTGTTGGTCGGGGCGCTCTTCTGGGGTTTTAGCTGCGATTTTTTCGGGCGACGATGGGCTTTCAATCTCACAATCGGAATCACCGCCGTCTTTGGCCTGGCAGCTGCTGGGTCACCTACATTCGCAGCGGCCGGCGTCTTTGCGGCTTTGTGGTCGGTCGGCGTGGGGGGTAACCTACCGGTGGATTCAGCCATCTTCCTCGAGTTCCTGCCGGGATCGCATCAGTACCTGCTGACTGTCTTGTCCGTCAACTGGGCCCTGGCGCAGCTACTGGCGAACCTGGTTGCATGGCCGCTGCTGGGCAATCTGACCTGTGCGTCTGCAGAAACTTGCACCAGGGACAACAACATGGGCTGGCGGTATTTTTTGATCAGCATGGGCGGGCTGGCCCTTCTCATGTGTATTGTCCGCTGCCTCTTCTTCACACTTTATGAATCCCCGAAGTATCTCATGGGCAAGGGCCGCAATCACGAAGCCGTAACTGTAGTCCACGAGGTTGCCCGCCGCAACGGGAAAACATCTGATCTGTCGCTAGAGAATCTGGATGAACTAATAACCCTTGAAGGCGAACAGCATGCTCCGCGCCAAGGTCTCAGTACATCCGATCAGATGCGCATGCTGATGGAACCGCTCAGCCTTTCACACGTCAGAGCACTTTTCAACACACCATTGCGTGCCTGGTCTACCGGGTTGATGATTGTGATCTGGACTCTTATCGGACTCGGCTTCCCCCTTTATAATGCCTTCCTGCCCTACCTCCAACAAACCCGGGGCGTCCAATTCGGGGACGGCTCTACCTACACCACCTACCGCAACTCGCTCATCATCGCGGCTATCGGCGTTCCCGGTAGTCTCGTCGGTGGCGCTATGGTTGAACTCCCCCGTCTAGGCCGGAAGGGCACTCTCACATTCGCTGCCATCGCGACAGGGACGTTTCTACTGGCGTCGACCACGGCGTCAACCTCCGAGGCACTTCTTGGCTGGAATTGCGCATACAGTTTCACAAGTAGCCTGTTGTATGCCGTGCTGTACGCATACACCCCGGAGATGTTCGAAACCAAAGACCGCGGAACAGGCAATGCATTGGTCAGTGCCGCGAATCGTGTGGGAGGCATTTTGGCCCCCATTATCGCCATCTTCGCTACTGTACAGACGACCAGCCCGGTGTACGTGAGTGGAGTGTTGTTCTTAGTTGCAGGGTTCTTGGTGTTGCTTATTCCCTACGAAACGAGAGGGAAGTCGAGTTTGTAGATCTTTTTCTCGTTCATCTACTACTTGTCTACGTGCATCCTGCCTTGTCAGGAGGATCGGTCAGTCATAGAGGCCGATCGCCACATATAACGTATCTTTTCTGATGGATAGTCAATCGTGCTTGCTCTGGAGCTTAATGGAATCTTTTAACTAGATAGATCTACCTCAAAACGCTACACAATGGACCAGAGACCTTGTCTCTCTACTGCCATAATGATTGTCCCAGTCCTGAAGATGCTTAGCCTTTTACTATCTATTTGCAATATGAAAGCTGTAGTAGCAACTTAATTATCTTGAAAGTGAATACTAAACCTCTTAATATAATCTACCAACCCAAAACGTAGTAGATTTAGCTGTGTGAATTTCTAGCACCCTCAATTCACAGGAAAAAGCTAGTATTTTAGCAAATAGTAGGAATGTCAGTTATTATACCCTCTAGCCCATTTCCACGAGATTGTCCTGAACGGTATACCCTTGAGAGGATTCTCATCACCTTGAGTTAGTACAGAAGCATGCGCTAGACGGCACAGTAATAGAGAAGGAAGCTGCGTTCATTCCTGGGGTATGTTCACTCCTCGAGTATGTGAGCATATTCACCGAGATGTCGACTCCACAAGATGACATTGAATAGCTTTGGTACTGCTAATGCGATGAATGAGGGTGAACATGCCATTCAGACCAGCTTTCCGTGACCCGGGGAAGTTCAATAGGAGAGACGACGAAATAGCATGAATTGATGGATGGGGTACATTCTGGGGTTATGCTTGCACAGCTTTCCTTGCATGGACTTGACAATTCAACCGAGTGCCTTCTTCTTCTTTTTTTTCCGCTGAGTAGTGATGGTCGAGTAGTGTAAGTGGAAAAGGCCAATTGAATTGCAGGGAGAGTTAAAAGTAGATAAACTTCTGCAGCTGAGCTGCATCAATGAAAAGGACGAGGGAACAGCCGGACTCGATTCACACCTTATAGAATCCCTTCCTGTTCCAAAACGAGATATACCTCTTCAGCAACGGAGCATCCAGCGGTTGATACTGGATATCAGGCCGATCCTTCAATGCCTCGACCGTATTATCCGATCGATAATACGGAGTATACTGACTAACTTCCCAGCGGGTCAATCGCCCGAGGACACGCTCCCTGAACATTGGCAACAGGGACGCCAGCGGTCCATCCGGCCGTTGCTTTGCGAAGACCTGTTCAACCCAGTCGTTGTAGTCGATTATCTTCACCGGGTAGCCGGCCTCATTAATCACACGGCAGGTATCAATCACAGTGACTGATTTCGACTGATCCGGGGAGAGAAGGCTGTAGGATCGTCCTAGGCTCTCATTAGACGAGGCGATATGCATCGCGGCTGAGATCACGTAGTCAAGTGTCACATATTCTAGCCGTTGGTCCAGTCTGGGAAAGGTACCCAGTTGGATGCATCCGACTATTAACCGCGACATAAAGTCGTCAGGATTGCTATGTCCGGTTACACTGTCTCCGATGATGAACCCTGGCCGGTAGATGACGGTGGGTGAACCTCGGTCACGCATGCGACGTACCATCGATTCAGCTGTCCATTGACTGCCCGAGTACCCTAGGTCATACCGTACGGCCTGGCTGTGTGGCATCAAGGATTCGTCCTCGTATAGCTCTTTGGTTCCCAGTATGAGGCCGGTTGGGCCCCAAACGTCGATAGTGGAAAAGTAATGGAAGGCTTTGCGACGACCTGCAGCGGCCAGGCGGAGCGCATTACAAGTACCGATTACGTTGGATCTGTGGTGTTCGCGATAGGATTCACAGAAATTCACCTTCGCTCCGAGATGGAAAATTATTGATGCCCAGTTGGCTAGCCAGTTGAAGCGCTCTGCTCCTAGGCCTAGAGCGCTATCGACGAGATCACCGTCAAGGACAATAAGCTTTTGCTCGTGTTCCGCACAATCAGCCCACAGGTCGTAGCGCTCCAGGGCTTGTCGGATGCGGGTGGTTGCACTCATATTCTGCTTCGAGCGGGCTAGACAAGCTACTTGCTTGACAGATGGCCTGCGAAGAAGACAGTGAAGAAAGTGCGCTCCGACAAAGCCGGTTACCCCTGTGATAAACACCTTTCCCTCATCTTCGGATTCCCAGTGAGGAAGTAGTTCAATATCATCGACTCGACTTACGTCTTCTAACCACAGCCTGGTGTTATCAGGCGCATTGCATGTGCTCCCGGATTCCTTGAGTTCGATAAGCTGTGATAGACTTGTTAATGTAGAATGACTGTAAAGGTCTTCCATCGTAACCATGCATCCTAGACGGTCTTGGATCAATGCAAGAAGAGTCGCAGCTTGGAGTGACGTGGCCCCTAGGGCAAACAGATCATCGTCATCGTGGATTTGTGGAATGTTCAGAATCTTCTTGCACAGGTCAGAAAGCGCTGTCGTCTTGTCTTGTTTCTCTTCAGTGCCATTTTGAAGGGGTTTCTGTTCTTCGAGCATCTTGAGCCGGCCATCTATCAGCGCCTTGCGGTCCAATTTTCCATTTGCTGTTAAGGGAAACCTTTCCAAAATTTCCATCGCATTGGGTAGCATGTATTGTGGAAGTCGTTTAGAAGCAAAGTCCCTCAAGTCCTCTGGATGTACAGAATCCATGTCCTTCGGAACAATGAAGGCCACTAATGCTTCCATTCCATCTTCTGTTAGTGAGGGCTGTCGAGCAACGACCGCCGCCTGAACTTGCTCATGAGATTGCAGGACGCATTCAATCTCTCCTAGTTCTACTCGAAATCCGCGGAACTTGATCTGTGTATCTGACCTGCCCAGAAAGTCGAGACAACGGGATCCATATTGCCATGCACCTATATCGCCAGTGCGATAGAGACGCATAAGACCATCCTCATCTTCCGGGATCCCGAGATCCTGTTTACGTAGACGGATGAAGGATTTCTCGGTCTCCGATGGCCGGGCAAAATATCCAGAGGATTGTTGAGGGCCTCCAATGCAAATTTCTCCGCGTCTCCCGCAGTCAAGGATAGGCTTCTGATCTTCGTCTAGTAAGATGACTTTCATATCTCCCACGGGCTGTCCAATGCTGATACGTTCACGGCGAGTGTCTTTAAGTGTCACTTCAAACATAGTTGTCAGAGTAGTACACTCGGTAGGTCCGTATGTATTCCACAGATGCCGGGGAGGACGTGTTTCTAATACGCTCCTCATCGCCCGCACGTTGGCGACGTCACCCGCCGTGAGAACGTGACGTAGCGATTCGAACGCTCCAGGAGAGGCAAAGGCAATAGTCTCAAACAGCGCCGCAGTGATTATGATGATCGTTATACTTTGCTCCCTAAGGAACGTAGGGAGAGCATTAGGGTCTGTGACTACATGACGTGGAGTGACCACAATGGTTGCACCAGCAATCAGGGTTACCCAGATCTCGAAAAGGCTGAGGTCGGAGCCGGGACTATTGAATTGTGCCACTCGGTCTTCTGGAAAAAGTGGTGTCACTGGAGTCTTTGTGGCAAGATGCAATATGCTACTTGCTTGGACCTGAACCGGCTTCGGTTTCCCGGTTGAACCAGATGTAAAGAGTATGTGGCTCCGCTTGACCCGATGGCCAAACCCTAAATTGGGAACGACAGAGGTAGAATGCTTTTCGATATCACTGAAGTAGATATGATTGAATCCACGGAGCGTCAGGGTTCCAGGCATTTCCATAATGACATGTTTAGCTTGGACATCTTGTAACATGGACTTGATTCGACGCTCTGGAAAGGAGGGCTCAATCGGTACGCAGGTGCCTCCAGCCAGAAAGACAGCAAGTTGAGCAACGACTTGTAACCTCCCTGAATCGAGAAGAATTCCAACTGGTTCCTCCATGGATATCTCGACCTCTTTTCTCAGTGTCTGAGCTAATGCGTTCGACTTAGCAACCAGTTCACCGTACGTGAAGGTGAATGCTCCATCAATAATGGCGGTTGCACCTGGGGTTTGCTGAGCATGTGCAGAGATAATTCGTTCCATGGTTGCAAGGATAAGCGTTAAAGAGTATAGTTGAGTAAGAATTTGTCGAAATCTACTGATCAAGCAGCTAGATGATATAAAGGACCTGAGTAGGCAATATACTTATATAAAAAAGATCTGACAACTGATTGTTTTGTGCTCGCACCTCATCCAGAGCTTCTTAGTTGCTCTGCATCACTATGCCGTAAGGTGAAATGGAAAAGCAAGGCTATCCTACCAGCGTCTTGTTATCGTTTCTCACTGTCTTGATTCGGCTCTTGATGGTGTCACTATTCCTGCCAAGGTGGTGGCCAAGTATGTTTGAGTTTCTCAAAGTTATCATATCGAAGGCCACCATGTGGGTATCCAGTCTAACTAATCCTCGCATGCTTGGATTAGGAGGTCATAGACTTGTTGGGAATGCAAAAAACAGACGCGCATGACCTGAAACTTGTGGCGTGACAGGAAGTGAGCAGGGCCAAGTCGTGTGCAATTCTTAGTCCTTGCCTCTAGATACTACCTCCATCAACGTCAATATATGACATACCGCTACTGACCTTGCGCTAGCTGAGTGGGCTCATCCAAGCCTAGGTGCCAAACCTATCCTGCAGATCTAGTACACTTTCTTTGGGATCAACCGGTGACAATTTTCATGCCACAATGCAATGGACATGGTTGATGACCCTGGTATGACGTTGTGGAATTTAATCCTGAATGTATATTCGCAATTGACAAGGGGGGTGAAGAACTGTGGGGGCGCTTAGTTTAGTGTAGGAGCTGATTTGTCGGTTTCCTGTTCGAATCCTCCATATTGAGTTCCGAGAGCTGCATTGTGGGTTCACCAAACCACATAGAAAGCGCTCTTCCTTACGTTCACTGGATCGCTACATGAGCGATTGACGTCTAGACTTCATGTATTTCCAAGGATGCTTGATACACCTGATAGGGCCTTGGATATTGACACACTGGGCCCTGTGAGCACGGGCCCTGTGAGTAAAGTCACCTGGAGCCTGACGTTTCGACACGAGTAAAACTGAGCCTATTGTGTCGCTGACATGCTAGAGTGCCACATTATGAGGGTTGTCATTGATACTTGCCGCAGAAGATATGGCACGATCAGGTTTTGTGTCCCAAAACTCAGCAGGATGTGGCGCTATGAGTATACGCGATATCACTGAAGTTAAACGTACTGGAGAAATTGTAGTATGTGATGCAGTCCGGTAGTACTATATAAAGGTAGACAGGCTGCAGTGTCTCGGAAACATAGAAGCAGGACTCATCAAGAAAACAATATGAGTGTGGGGCTCGATATTCTCTGCCATAAGCTCCAGGCTGTGCTGGATAACCGCCGTGAAGAGGGTCGACTTATTGACCCTCCCTCTGCGGCTACTCTGGCTCAAATGACAGACTTTGGCTCTAACGACAGCCTCTCTCTGTCATCCTCCGGTGTTCTATCGACGGCACTTTTGCGCGAGCTTCTGAAACACCCTAATTTCACTGTCGGAAGCACCTCTTCACGTATCTTAGATGGCACCAAGCAGTATCTAGAGGACATTGAGCGTGACTTGGCTCAGTTCCACCGTGCTGAGTCGGCCATGTTCTTTAGCTCGGGATATGATGCCAATGTGGCCGTTTGGTCTGCAATCCCACAGCCTGGTGACTTTGTTGTTTATGACGAATACGTGCACGCAAGTATTCATGACGGCATGAGACGAGGCCGAGCCACGACTGTCCCATTTAAGCACAATGATTGTGAATCTCTTCGAGACTGCCTGAAGGACATCCAAGCTGGGCACTCTGCTGTTTCTGAAGGGGAACAGGTTGTCTTTATATCACTGGAATCGTTCTACAGCGTGGATGGCGACTTGGCTCCAGTTCAGGAGATGGTGAAAGTTGTCCGAGACACTATTCCGCAGGGCAATTATGTGCTTGCAATCGATGAGGCCCACTCCAATGGAGTTGTCGGACCAAACGGCTCGGGGTTCATCTGCCATTATGGGCTGGAAGCTGACTTTGGCATACGACTCCAGACGTGTGGGAAAGCGCTAGGCTCGACAGGAGGTAAGAATCATCGTTCCGTGCTTTGTCTCCATAGAGTCTAACGAGCGAAAATAGCGGTAGTGTTGGCCAACGAAACAATTAAATTCGCGCTTCTCAACTATGCTCGCAGCGTCATTTTCAGCACAGCTCCAAGCTTTCTTACCGTATCAGCCGTGAAGGCTGGCTATGATTTGCTAGCCAGTGAAGAAGGAGAAAGGGTTCGTTTAACCGTCTATGGCAAGGCTCTAACTGGCTAACTCTGTATCGTAGCGTCGATGCCGACTGCAGAGGAATTTGCAGTACTTCTACCAGATGCTGACGACAAGCGTTGAGTGGAAGCATGCAAAAGAAAAGGGTATTTTTAGTCTTCCGACCGAGAGGACCTGGCGATCACAGGCCTTCCTGGCCCCCATAGCTGCAATAGTGATGCAGCCAGGAAAGGCGAAGGAGTTGGCACAACATTTACACCAGGCCAAGTATTGGGTCAATACGGCAAACTTTCCCCTGGTGCCTAAGGACAAGAATCGAATTCGGATTGTCATACACGCTGACAATACCGAGAACGAGATCGAAGGCATTGTTCGCTTACTGAGAGAGTGGGCCCAAGGGCAACTGAGACTCAGTGAGAGAAAGTCAAGACCTGCCCGAATGTGAGGAGTTGTGCAAATTGAATGTTGAAAAAAGTTCCTTTTCATATTTTCCCATTTTCTGTATTCGTTTGTTATGTGTTTACCAAATTGCCACAATGGGATCAAACTGGGATTTAACGGATTTATCAAAGCCTATTCCATCTTCCAATGTAACCTGAAACTTGAGAGTTAAGCTTTGGAAGGACTGGAGGTTGAACGAGAGTTAAATTGAGGAATCAGCCTAGAGTTCTTAGTATATAGTATTCAGTATTCCTAACTATAGGAGGCGTGTCATGTGCTATTCATTTATCTCGTGACATTTAGATACTTAATTCATTCGCTTTTGCTACGAGACTGGTTGAGATTTGGATCTCATTGCTTACCACACCGGTCGACCTGGTGACTTAAAAGGGCTTTTGTAAGAAGGACCATAAACAAGCTCTTGTACTCGATAGTGGACTCAGGTCTAAAGCAACCATCTTAGTGTTGGTATACAAACTTGGCATGGCCAGAACGACCATGGCTTAGACTCTGCAGCAGATTGCATTTAGCCCAAATAACTTTCGCTGGGGAAATACTGAACTATGCGCACTTGTTTAAAGCATCTAGATTCTCCTATCTATAGTCACTTGCTATGTTATTGCTGGTAGATATGATGAGAAGAGCGTAATAGAAGCCGAAAAGCAAAAGACAGGAGAAGAACAAACAAAGAAGCAGTTCAAGTAAAGGCCCAGGAGCTTGCAATGACAGCAGCACGTAATAGGGTCACATCAAGGACACTCATAAATGTTATTTGCTTTGTTTGATATGGAGATCAAGACCCCGGAGACGTAGCTTCAAGTCCGAATTCAAGCAAGACACAATATCCTGATGGCAGTTGAAAGCTCGACCATTGCGGACCACTTCTGAATGCCACACTGGGAGGCTAAGATTACTCACTTTTGTCACAAGATCCCTGGCTTTTAACCCTACAAGAGGTGCTGTGCCGACTGGTGTGAGCAAACCGTTCGAATGCCTGTGTAACATCAAAGCACCAAGCATCATTGACCTGCACCCAACAGAGCAGCCACGCTTTCCTTCAAGGAGAGAACTTTGAAGGCTGTCCAGAGAGGAAAATATACACTGAATTGTCTTCAGTCTCGTTTTGTTGATGTCGTCTATAGGACCCATTAGTAGAAGTTTGTCAAGCAGTGATGTAACTGGTTTTACCAATGATCCTCTTGGGGATTGGTAAACCAAGCGAGGCAATTGAACCCGTAGATTGGCTTATAGAAATCTCTGTTGCCTTTTCAAAGAGGGCAGGTATTTTCCAAGCCCAAGATATCCACAACCATAACAGTATTTCTCGCGAGTATTGTGTTGGAAAGCTCTGCTCTAAAGAACTAATCCACGTATCAGCGAAGAATCGCAGGACATTGAAACATTGATAATAATCGACCAAAACGGTGACTTTTGCAAGTAATTCAAGGCTAAGCGTTCGAGGAATTTGGTCGTTCTTGCAATGACAAATTCTCAGCAGAATGAGAAGTGCCTCGAGATCCCAACCGTCCACGGTGATATTGACTGAGCCTGCAGTACGGAGTGCATGGCCCTCCTTCCAAGTTCCATCAAGGGCGCTTTTGAAAACTGGCGAGACGGAAGTGAGGTGGCTTGAAGAAACTAAGATACGGAATTCTGGGTTTTGTGGCGTCTTGCGCTTCTTTTTGGGGTTGGGTTCCTCACTGAAACTGCCAAAGTCTTTGTTTGCGTTCTGCAGGATGATCATTACATCTCCGTTTGGATCGATCACATGGGTTGCATTGCTCTCTGAATTCATTTTGGGAGATTTGAGTGATCTCTGGATATGGAAAAGAGAAATAAAGATTGATAAGTTGTGCCAGAGAATACGCTGCAAGTAGGCTGGCTGGTGTTTTACCGGGGTCTGAGCCAGTTCATGCGCCCAGGTGTTGTGTTTATACTGCTTTTCCTACCATAAATTCAATAAACTTATTAATTAGGAGTGAATAACTAGTTATTACGTTCTGTTTTGGTCTCAAGTGAGGTATACCGATGGCCTTTCTCTTTAATTCAGACTGAAACAGAGCATTCTTTCACTCTTGATACATCTTTAAGAGAATTGAACACGAGTGATTTCTAGATTGCCAAACTAATATGAAACTCAAACGTCACCACTATACGAGTTTCAATCGCACACTGAACCAAGATCTAATACTCGGGCTCGAGTAGCTCCCCAATTTGTATGCGCACTATGAGCGTGGGAGAAGTGTCTCCCTTTAAACAAGGAACTATTTTATACGCACATCAGTCGTCGAGATAAAGTTATAAAGATCGCAAAAGGAGTAAAATTCAACACCTAACTATTTTTTCAATCTGTCAACAGTTTCACGAAGAAGCAATAGCAAAGGCACAACAGAGATAGCCGTCCAAAAGCATTTAACATAACGCCACTCAAAAACAGCAAAGCCAGGGAAGCAAAGCCAAACAAGCAAAGTCAAGGAAGCAAAGCTAAAGAAGCAAAGTCAAGGAGGCATGTCCAATCTCACTGGTGAAAATACCTTCTTCCTGAAGTCAAGGCTTGATGAAAACACCCTCTTCCTTCCACCTGCCCTCCGTGAAGAACGCAGTGCCGATCGCTCCCTCGGGTTCAACCATCTTGTAGAACAAGATGATCTTGTTGCGGTACACCATGGCATTGATTCCAGCGTCTTCATAGACTCTCCTTACAACGTCAATAGTTTTGCCGTCGACGTAGTCCCGCAGTCTCATCTGATCATCGGCATAGAGAATGTGGTTCTTGCCTTCAAAGTGCACAGAAGCCAAGGGAGTCCTGACCATGACTCTGCTGCCCTCAAGCACTTTTCCCTTGTCTAGATAAGAGATAGATGATCAGCTTTGCTAGAAGTAAAGGTAATCTGGGGTTAGGGGAGGTGATAACTTACTTTCCCAGCGCCGGCGTTCGGCCTCATATCTCCACCACTTGATATTCTTGTCATGGTCCTGGTGATACAAGTCCACGTTCTCCCGAGTGACAATACATGCGAGATGCGTTCCGGGAAGCGAGAGAGGCTCGTCTGAGAGTACATGCTCCAGACGGAAATTACCCTTGTTATCCCGGCGAAGTTCAGTAATGGGCGACTTCCCCTGCTCCTCCCGGCTATTACCCTATCAGTGCTGTCATGATGCATCTTATGTGGCATAAAACCCACCTCGTGAAGAAAACCAGCTGGGTTACATGGGAGCTTTCCCGGTCGAGACCTCTCTGCGACACACCACTGGTGATCCGCGAGTGTTCTGCGGAATGGCCTGGAGGCTTGGGAGCGTCTTCCCACTTGTCCGAGGAAACCCGTCTGACCTTTTCAACCAAGTGTCCTTCTTTGTTGAGATAGATCATGTGAATCTATAGGTTGCTATTAGCAGAGCTACCTTTATCATAGTATCTCAGTGTACACATGCCGTGGAATGCTTGTCATAGTTCAGATCCTCTTTGACGTAGTAGGCAGTCAAAGGGGAACCGCCACTCTGCGCGTCTGCGGCGACTTGCACAGATGTCTGTGTTGGAGGACCACCTTCCTCGGAGAAGGCCTCGACAATGTAGCCGGACCTTTGGTAGAAGAGATACAGGCTCTTGTCATCGGTCGTCAGGCCGGCAAGATCGGTGCTGCCAAGAGAAGACATGATGATTGGGTCTGAATGAAGATATCCGCTGTTGATAGTGATATTGTATCAAGAGGGTATTGAGAAGACTCGAGAGAAGTTGGATATAGAATAATTAACGGGAATAGAGGATAACACCAGCTGATATATATAGCCATTGTTCTCTGAATTTGCTTACAGGGCATGATATGGCCGTGGAAAGTATACCCGAGCATACGTCAAAACGGAGTAAAAGACATGCTTGGAGTGGGCGCAAACATACGTCAACTATAGGGTGTGGAATTGCCTGGACACCCATATATGAAGCCAAATTTTAAGTTAGGGATCATAGATCTTTATATCACATACGTCAAGTGACAGGATGAGGAGATTGTTGGGTTGTCCCAACGGACAGAGGGAAAACGCCACATATTATAAATGATAGCTCAACGGAATGTAACTCAAAAGTCAAGAGGCACCATAGGCAAGGAATCTCTCTAAAGTTGGTAATTCGGGTACCTAGAGCACCGCCACTGGAGTTTGTCAAACTTTAGAGGATAAGGGCTAATGATCCTAAGTTGGTATATACAGTAACTTCCTCGCTCAACGTTGGCCATTGTAACTACTAGCAATATAGAAAATCTTTCGCAACTAATTCTGGTTCTGCTTAGTGTATGTATCTATTGGATCTTAACACACATGGTGAAGTCACTGTATCAATAAACAATTTCTGTACTCCATCCATTACCCCCACCAGCACAGACCCTCTCCCATCTCCTATATTTGTGGAGCTGCGGGGATTTGCGAGGCGATGTTGAGCACTGATACCTTGAAACAAGGGCGGTCCAGATCCTGAACCACCCTAAATGGTAGCTGGAACCACGGACCGTATCGTCCATGGCATATCCTGGCTCAACCATACATTATACGGGCCAAAATTATAGCATAAGAATGAAAAGTGAAAGGCTACCATCGGTTGCTATTCAGCAATATTCTCCCAATGGAGTAAATTCAGAGCTACATGCCAGCCTTTTAGCTAATGAATATTCACACAGCCAATGGCGGGTCCTGGGGTCGGATTGACCCAATTATTCTGATACTTTAAATATACAGCTGTGGGTAATCCTACTCTTGTTTATGCTCACCGCGGACACCCCTTCCTGGAAACATTTCCCCTCACGGTCTTCTGCAATCATGTAAGCCCCACGTACAGGCTTATGAACTACACTCCTAAAGGCCAGGAAGTATGTCCCGACAAGCGTTGGAGCCCTGTCGCCTAGGCATTCTGACCGGTTGCCATCGGGTAATATTGCACCATGAGTATATGACTTCAGTATAACGTAGCCTCCCGTCGGGAACATCGGTAGACGGTGACCAAGCTAGGGGGCGTGCCACCACAGATAGAATATTTTGTCAAAAGCAAGTGACAATGGAGAAACAAGTTATGATCTACCCTGACAAACTATGGCACTTCTACCTCAATGAACAGTACGCAGTCACAGGCACTGAGAGGGCGTTTCTAGTCAGCAGAAATGATGAGATATATCATAACAGAATCTGACTAGAAATATACTACTGACATAGGGAGTAGTCCGAGATGTTTTAGCACACTGGCACGATGAAAGACTGGGTATCAAATGAATTTTGCAACTTCTGAGGTCTTTAGTTGAGCTAAAAGTTCCGATAATCTAAATACATAAAAACAACTGACCGAGTCCTCCTCTTTGACATAACGACCCTGGTATAGATTTCTTTTATTTTCCATTTAAAGAGATTAGTAGGTAACACAAAAAATATCTCTGTAATTTAGAAATCTGATTGAGAGCGTATAAAATCAAACTCCTAAAGGGAGAGGTGTAGATCTGAGATAGCTGGTTCTTGAACCATCGGGTTATCTAACTAAAGATATTAATATTTCTGGATCCAACTGTTTATATATAGCGTGATTAAGTCATTGTAAAAGATATATATTCAAGAACCTCATTAACTTCTTGTGAAGCTCTTCTTCACCGTTCTACATACGACATATGTTCAGAATGAACTATGTATAGAGAAATCAGGATACAACACTGGCACACGCCTGTCAGTCAAAGTGGCCCTTCAAAGTTTAGCATTGAGGGCAGACCTTTTGTCCTCCTCGTCAAACCGCAGGACAAATGTTTCATCCGGGTTCTTCGGCCGGCCAAAACGTACAGTTGCCTCTCGACGAGTATGATCGTACATGATGTTGAACAAAGTGGATCCCCTGCTTTTGCCCTCCTCATATGCCCGACAGATGCTAAAGGGGTAATTGTCTTCATCCTCCCAGAGGCGAGAGAATGCTTCTTTGGTACCATCGAACCCATCGAGGAGATGCTCCATACGCTGATGGCGACTCCACGAGTCCGGTAGAGGATCGAGTTCTTTCGAATTTTCACCGTGGTTGAGCAAACAGTGGTTGGTGTGCACCAGCCTGCCCTTCGCGTCGAGCACCTGCTTTCGGAGGCTGATGGGGGAGAATTCCAGCCCGTATGCCTCTTGCCCGTTGCCGACCATGATAAAGGCGCTGGCGGCCATTCCACCTTGCTCCACGATCCGGTCATAGGCCTGGGAAGGGGAAGTGCTCTCAAGCGCCATGCGGAGGGCAAGATGCGAAGGAAGTCCAGAGGGCCGCAGGCCCTGAAGGTGAAGAGCATTGTAGTTGACGGCAACCCCCGCACTGTTAAATCCAACCTTGCCGATAATTCCAGCTTCCGTAATCATCTTAATGGTGGGTAGGCCGGGTTGGCGATGGTCAACTGGATCAGATTCTCTTTGGTGGCAGTAAAGAACTAGAACTCAGGAGAGAATGGAAATGTAAGTGTCAGCGCCAACTTCAACAGGATGAGATTGAGGGAGAGAAATGCCTTGACGTACATCCCAGTTCTGGCCCTGTAGCGCTCCATTGGCAAGCTTGCAATAGACGGTGGTGCAGCCATCACGGGCCTCGACGAGGCCATATGCAAATTCCGTGCGTGTATTGAGCATGACGATCTCGGAGACATCGCGTTCGGCGCCCTTTGCAATACCTTTGGTTTTTACGAGCCCCTGTCAGCAAGATACAGAAGAAAGTAGGACGACTGGAGCAACACTCACCGCGAATCTCCTCGTAATATCTGGGCCATCTCTTCTCAATCACACTTCCCAGCTCCGTCAGGATCTGCTTAAGCTCGTCTTCTGTTTTCTTGGTTTTCCCTCGGATAAGACCGACGGCGAATTTGAGGGATTTGGCGATAACAGCTTTGGCGGTTGAGCCATGTTGGTACCCAATCTGGACTAGGTTAGACCTTGACCGATGGTACAAAGAAATGCGACATGCAGTAAAGGGCCTACCTCGAAGGGGGTGCCTTGACAAGTAACTTGAAGCATGTTGGGTGTGGGCCGTCGTTTAGCAAACAGCTGAATTGGACAGAGATGAAAGACGTAGCCTTGGGGTTTGATTATCCCGGTGGGAAGGCACGCTGAGACATATTGATTTTTAATTAAATACTTTTCCTGGTCCACTTTACTATAACCAAGCCACAATATTGAATCGAGTGGGAAACATACTACCCGGGAGTAGTAGCATGAGGGTACATACTACGGGTAGTATGCCTTGGATGACCTTGCCTAAGATAGCCTTGCAAACATCGGTAGACTAAGATGGCCCCTGGCAAATTACCTTATCGCTTGGACCCAAACGCAGCCATTGGAACCAGGTGGAGTCCAACACGAGATATAAATCCACTTTCCACTACCCGCATGTTTAGCGTTCTGCAGACTTTGTTTAGGGTTGCATTCTGGCTATGCTCAACGCCAATCAGAGGCTGTTTAATTGCTCTCATTCCGTTATTCGACGCGGAGCGGACCTAGCATCTCGGCGTATGTAGAGCTGTGGAGGTCAATTCGGCAAACAAAAAGTCATCCACGTAGTGGCAAATGCCAAGGGAATGGCTTCGGCACACTGGAGCTGAAGAAAGCAATGTATTAGGTAACCTCTTGGCGGTATCATTTTACAAGACAAGAAGGACAGGCTGGCAGTTCACGGTCTTCTACTAGATGGGGCCATCGGCTGCAGCATAAACTATTTCGAACGAATACGAGAGATGTGCACATTTCTGCATTAGGGCAATCAATTTATGACTAGGTACCTTCGACTAGCCCTCCTGCTAGGTCTGGCCATTCTTGTTGATCAGACTAACCAAGCCGTTCTGCAGATACTGGCCGTAGGACACTGGCTCCTTCTCCGTCTTGCCGTCGGGGTGCCGAGGGTCCCACGGTTGGACCGTCTCGTCAAAGCCCAGATTGACAAAAAAGGAAGTGATTGGCGCTCCTCGTTCACCCATTTTACCCGGTGAATGGGGGCGGGGTAGTAGTTATTGGTGATGTGTGCCATGTAGCTGCCGCAGTTGATCAGGTAGCCGGCGTCGTCTGCCTCAATGTCAAGGTAACCTTGAGGAGTCTCCACTTGCAGGTTCTGCACGTTGGACTGGTACAGGACGGTGATGAGCGACACATCTTCATGCCATTCAAAACTCAATTTGGTGCCATCCGCTGCGGTCTTAATGGCGGCGGGCGGGTAGGGGTCTAAGAAGGGGTAACGGATAAGAACGACTGATGAGAGAGCGTCGTCCTTCTTGAAGTGGCGGCTGAAGAAGTCCTCCTCCTTGCCTAGTCCCAAAGCATAGCCTCGCAGCAAGGCTGTTGAGAGCCCGAACACATCCCAGTAGTACTGCTCGGCGAAGTCGCGGAAGCCGGGTGCTTCGTCTCGTCGGGCCACACGTTGACCTCGTGAGTAGGTGTCTTCGATTGGATGCGAGGGTGGTCGGTCTTGAAATTAGGATTCAGATAACAGAAGGATTCCACGGCCTTTTTGCCTGGAATAGACAAGTAGTACCCAGCCCGGATCTGGTCCTGGTGCTCCTTATTGTAGGCGCGAATAGCAAGGTCCCATTTTTCTTCATCTGTAATGGACATGTGGAATTCCTTGGTCTTTTGCGAGAGTCGATTCACATCGATTCCATGGTTGATCGCGTAGAAGAAACCGGTGTCGCGTGAGGCAGCATCAATCGCGCGCGCGACCTTCATCTTCTCCTCCATATTGTCACCAAACAAGGGTGACACATCGATCTTGGGGACATTAGCCTTGGGAGCAGAAGACATAGTGCGTAGAAAAAAGACAATAAGGTTCCAATGGTTACAGCAGTGACGAAGAGAGGTAGAGCGAGATGTAAAGAAGGTGAGTTTTGCTTCATAGAACCATGAGTGATGGGCACAGTCGTAAATAGGACATCTCTTCCTCTCCGCCTAAAAGAGCCACGGAGGGTGGTTTACGCTCAGCCCACCGCCAAACCGGACCCATAATCTGTTAGCCCGATAACGAGGTCAGAGAGTCTTTGCTGGTCTGGGTACTTAACCAATCTGCATCGCGGCATATGAAGACGGCACAACTAGACCAATCATCGATCATCCGACAGGCATCAATGCCTTAGTTTGAGGAATGCAGGTACTATAATAGAAACCGAGCCGGGGATGTTCGCGTAACACGACAGGGTCCCCGGTCGATAAGTCATGGTGGACCTGCCAAGCCTCAACGGCCAAAGAAAGGTATACACTGTGTATCCAAATCCCACCCAGAGACGATGTCCCGAGGTGTAACAGCCCGCATTCACATGTCCGCATCACTTTGGATCTGATCGTTGCGTGTTAGATTATTCTCATATTTGGTTCAAAGAAAGCGACCCAAGATCCATTGGAACAAAAGATGGACCCTTCTCACTCTGTGGTTCCTGCAATCAGAGCCGGCCGTAGTTCGGACTATGCGTCCCACCCTTTATGGCATGACGGCGCGGGGCTGTTCCTGTGGCGCCGTGTGACGATCTCCTGGTGCGACGTGGGGATACTTCACGGCAAAGGAGCAAATAGCATCTGGTGTGCTGTGGACCAGAATAGACGGGAATTCTCCATACTGTCTCGGGGGGACGTCTAAAGTAGCACAGCCGGTTTTTGTTGGAAATGGGCCAAGCAGAGAAGATACCTTCGCAGCGGGAGATGAGCGTGGCAAGCCCAATATAAAGTATTTCCTGTATGGCTCCTAAATCGTCAGTTATGGCGTCTTTTTAAACTACTTTTGTATCATTACGCTTGTCAACGACCAACATGACTCAATTGCAGCTGGGAAGCGAAACCAGTTCAGGATCGATAAGCTTATCGAGGACCATGGACTCCAGGGCCAATGAGGGTGAAAATGTTGACAGTGACATGGTTAAACCCAGCAATGGCGACATCAACCCTCACAATGGGAATGCGATGGGAGGCAGGATCCACATCCGTGTTCCCGGGGGTATCGAGCGATGGAAGGATTTAATGAGCCAGGTTACCGAGCGCTGCGACGTGAGTGGTCTAACAACCAATCCCACGAAATATCAGCTTGCATCGACGGGATTCGGTGACGCGAGCACTGTCTACCGGCAGCGCTTCATGACGGTGCCTAGTGAGGTACACTCCGCGTTGCAAGAGCTTTGTGTTGAACGCCGTGTCAGCGTAAGATCCGTTATTCTTTTCGCCATACACCAGATGTTAAAAGGGTTTGGTAATGGATCACAAACTATTACCGCCTCTCTACACCTTGAGGAGAATCCCCAAGATTCTCAGCTATCATGGGCGGTGTCACCTACATTTGTCAGCCATGAGAACAGAGAGGAATGCTCCGTGGCGCAAGCCGTTGAGGGTATTGAAGCGGTGCGCAGTTCGAAGAACCCGTTCACACACACAATCGACAAAGCGTCAGATCTCGTGGACTTGGGGTTGTTTGACTTACTCGTCATCTTTGCCGACGCAGACGGTGCTCCTCTTCCATTATTTGATTTCCCCTTAGCGGTGATGGTGGATGAGGGTGAAACAGGACTCCAGCTGACTCTGCGCTTCTCCGACTGTCTTTTCGATGAGGAGACAATATGTAATTTCACAGATGCCCTTAACATCTTGCTCGCTAAAGCAGCGACAGGAGGAGCGACACTAGTTAGTGATATCGAACTACTGTCATTAGAGCAACAGCAGCAGCTGGAGGAATGGAACAACACGGACGGCGAATACCCAGCATCCAAGCGGCTGCATCATCTAATTGAAGAGGGGGCTCAGCGCCACGAAGACAAGGTGGCCGTGGTTTGCGAGGAGCGAAAGATCACCTACGGCGAGCTTAACACCCAGGCAAACCGTCTCGCACGCTATCTTCACTCAACAGGCATCCAGCCAGAGCAGATTGTCGCATTGTTCCTCGATAAGAGCGAAAAGCTTATTGTTACCATTCTGGGTGTCTGGAAGTCTGGCGCAGCCTACGTGCCCATTGACCCGACGTATCCAGATGAGAGAGTTCGATTTGTGCTGGATGACACCGAGGCACAGGTCATCATCACCAGTAATCGACATGCCGAGAGGCTTGAGCGACAGATCGTCGGCGACAGAAAACTTCGCATTATTCCTCTGGAGCCATTGCTCGAATCACTTGGTCAGGATACCTCGAGCATTCCAACGCACAACTTGGATGAGCTATGTCTCACGAGCAGGCAACTAGCCTACGTGACTTATACCTCTGGAACCACGGGGTTCCCAAAAGGTATCTTCAAACAACACACGAACGTGGTCAACAGTATCACCGACCTGTCCGCCCGTTATGGGGTGACCGGGCAACACCACGAAGCAATTCTGCTGTTCTCAGCCTACGTGTTCGAGCCATTCGTTCGCCAAATGCTCATGGCGTTAGTAAACGGCCATCTCCTCGCCATTATCAATGATGCGGAAAAATATGACGCGGACAAAATCCTTCCCTTCATTCGCAGACACAACATTACCTACCTCAATGGTACTGCCTCTGTTCTACAAGAATACGACTTCACTGACTGCCCGTCCCTGAAGCGAATGATTCTGGTGGGTGAAAACTTAACAGAAGCACGGTATCTGGCTCTGCGCAAGCGATTCAAGAACCGCATTCTGAATGAGTATGGATTCACCGAATCAGCCTTCGTAACAGCCCTCAAGGTCTTTGAGCCCCAGTCAACTCGCAAAGACACGAGTTTGGGAAGACCTGTGCGCAACGTCAAGTGCTACATCCTTAATCCTGCTCTCAAGCGTGTTCCCATTGGGGCCACAGGCGAGTTGCACATCGGAGGGCTGGGTATTTCAAAAGGATACCTCAACCGTCCTGATCTCACACCGACGCGGTTCATCCCCAATCCCTTCCAGACGAAGCACGAGAAGCAGCTCGGAGTCAACAGCCTAATGTATAAGACTGGAGACCTGGCCCGCTGGCTTCCGAACGGCGAGGTTGAATATCTGGGACGCGCAGATTTCCAGATCAAGTTGCGTGGCATCCGAATTGAGCCCGGTGAGATTGAGGCGACGTTGGCTCAGTACCCTGGCGTCCGGACAAGTTTGGTAGTGTCCAAGAAGCTCCAGAAAGGCAATGAGGAAACCACGAACGAGCACCTCGTGGGTTACTATGTCTGTGACAACGCCTCGGTATCCGAGACGGACTTGCTGTCTTTCTTGGAAAAGAAACTACCTCGATACATGATCCCGACGCGGCTGGTACAGCTGTCGCAGATCCCAGTGAACGTGAATGGAAAGGCGGACCTGCGAGCCCTGCCAGCAGTCGATATTTCCAAATCCTCCGAGATTCGTTCTGATCTCCAAGGCGACATGGAATCTGCCCTTGGAGAAATCTGGGTCGACGTATTGGAAGCCCGCCCCGGATCGATCTCTCGCAGCGACAACTTCTTCCGTCTCGGAGGGCACAGCATTACCTGCATCCAACTCATTGCACGCATCCGAGAGCGGCTCTCGATAATTATCTCTGTAGAGGATGTCTTCGCAACAAGGACACTGGAGTGCATGGCAGACTTTTTGCAGAGCAAACAACAGGAAGCATCTGATGGGCGCTGTGGGAGCGAGTCTGCAGCGCAGTCAACGGCACTGGAGGGAGATGCAGCCACCAATAATGTTTATAGGGCAAACAGTCTTCAGCAGGGATTTGTATATCATTATCTTAAAAATACGGAACAGTCCGATGCATATATAATGCAGTCTGTCCTGCGATATAATATCAAGTTGTCGCCAGACCTGTTCCAGAGAGCCTGGAAGCACACTCAACAGGCCTATCCGGCATTGAGGCTTCGTTTCAAGTGGGCAAAGGAAGTTTCACAAGTGATAGATCAGAATCAGCTGTTGGACTGGCGTTTCTTCTACTTTGACGATGTGCCTACGGGTGCTGTTGAGGATCAGAAATTGGTCGACTTGCAGCGCCAGGACCGCGAGGAGTCATACAAACTGGATGCCGGTAGGCTATTCCGCATCTATCTGATACAACACAGCGAGAATCGTTTCACATGTCTCTTTAGCTGTCACCATGCGATCCTTGATGGTTGGAGTCTGCCGCTTCTGTTCGAGAAGGTCCATGAAACTTACTTGCAACTGCTTCATGGGTACAATCTTGGCCCGCTCGCGGATGACCCTTACGCTCGCACTCAAAGGTATCTCCAAGCGCACCGTGAGGACCATCTCGATTATTGGGCCGGGGTGGTTGAGCAGATCGCCGAGCGGTGCGATATGAATGCCTTGTTGAATGAGCGTAGTCGTTACAAAGTCCAACTGGCGGACTATGACCAGGTACAGGACCAGAAACAGCTGACAGTGGCAATCGCTGGAGATGAATGGCTAGGGCAGCTCCGTCAGACCTGCTCCACCCAAGGCATTACCTTACATTCGATCCTCCAGTTTGTTTGGCACGCAGTGCTTCATGCTTATGGAGGCGGCAGCCATACCATCACTGGCACAACCATCTCCGGAAGAAATCTGCCCATTAGCGGGATTGAACGATCCGTTGGGCTTTATATTAATACGCTGCCACTGGTAATCGATCATTCAGCATACAAAGACAAGACTATCATGGAGGCCATCGAGGATGTGCAGGCTAAAGTAAACGCGATGAACAGCCGCGGAAATGCGGAACTGGGCAATCTTCGCAAAAACGACTTGAAGCATGGATTATTCGACTCATTATTCGTGCTGGAGAACTACCCGAACCTGGACAAGTCACGGGTTCTACAGCACCAAAGCCAACTGCGATATTCAATCCAGGGAGGTACTGAGAAGTTGGACTACCCGCTGGCTGTCATCGCGCGAGAAGTGGAGGCAACTGGCGGAATCACTCTCTCTATCTGCTACGCCAGTGAGTTGTTTGAGGAGGTGACCATTTCCGAGCTACTTCGTATGATCCAGGACACTTTGATGCGGGTTGCGCGAGGCTTGAATGAACCTGTACGCAGCCTAGAGTACCTCTCATCTGCCCAACTGGAGCATCTCGCCACGTGGAATGCTACGGAAGCGGAGTTTCCCAACACCACGCTGCATGAAATGTTCGAGATGGAAGCGAACCAGAAGCCCGAGAAAACAGCGGTCATCTATGAGGAGCAGGCCTTAACCTATCGCGAGTTGAATGAGCGGGCGAACCGCATGGCACATCAACTAAGATCTGACGTCAGTCCGAAGCCCAACGAAGTCATCGCCCTCATAATGGACAAGAGCGAGCATATGTTCGTCAGCATCTTGGCTGTGTGGAAGAGTGGAGGTGCATATGTTCCCATTGACCCTGGATATCCTGACGACCGTATCCAATATATTATTCAGGACACCCGGGCCATCGCTGTCATTGCGGACTCTTGCTATCTGCCTCGCATCAAAGGAATGGTAGCATCAGAAACACTTCTTTATCCCTCTGACTTGACAGCCACACCAGATCCAAAGTACGGTGCAGCAAACCCTTCACCGTTGAGTCGGAGCACAGACCTAGCCTATATCATCTATACATCTGGTACGACAGGCCGGCCCAAGGGCGTCGCATTGGAGCATCATGGAGTGGTAAATCTGCAGGTGTCGCTGTCTAAGATATTCGGCTTGCGGAGTACAGACGATGAGGTGATACTCTCTTTTTCAAACTACGTATTCGACCATTTTGTGGAGCAGATGACTGACGCACTTCTCAACGGCCAAACTCTACTGGTGCTCAATGATGAAATGCGTGGAGACAAAGACCGACTCTATCAATACATTGAGAAGAACCGAGTGACCTACCTATCTGGTACCCCATCTGTGGTATCAATGTACGAGTTCGGCCGGTTTAAGAACCACCTCCGCCGTGTAGACTGCGTTGGAGAGGCGTTCAGCGAACCGGTCTTCGACAAGATCCGCGAAACTTTCCATGGCCTCGTCATCAACGGCTACGGTCCGACGGAGGTCTCCATCACCACCCATAAACGCCTCTATCCGTTCCCAGAGCGGCGCACTGACAAGAGTATCGGTCAACAGGTCCATAATAGCACAAGTTATGTGCTGAACGAGGACATGAAGCGCGTTCCTATCGGGGCTGTCGGCGAGCTCTACCTAGGAGGTCAAGGTGTGGCACGAGGTTATCACAATCGCCCAGATGTGACCGCGGAGCGATTCATACCCAATCCATTCCAGACAGAGGAGGAAAGGATATCAGGCCGCAACTCCCGCCTCTACAAGACAGGCGATTTGGTACGCTGGATCCCAGGGAGCAACGGGGAGATTGAGTACCTGGGCCGCAATGACTTCCAAGTTAAGATTCGCGGATTGCGCATTGAACTGGGTGAAATCGAGGCGATCCTATCGTCATATCCTGAGATCAAACAGTCCGTGGTGATTGCAAAGGACCGCAAGGAAGGAGGACAAAAATTCCTCGTTGGCTACTACGTTGCTGATGCAACACTGTCATCTGCCGCTATTCGGCGGTTCATGCAGTCTCGATTGCCTGGCTACATGGTACCATCTCGCCTCATACCAATCAGCAAACTCCCCGTCTCTCCCAGTGGAAAGTTGGACACCAAGGCCTTGCCCCCCGCCGAAGAAGAGAGCGAGATCGACGTGGTGGCGCCGCGCAATGAAGTCGAACGCACCCTGTGTGACATCTGGGCAGAGCTCCTTGAGGTCCGCCCAGAGGAGATTGGAATTTACAGCGATTTCTTCAGTCTGGGAGGCGACAGTCTGAAGAGCACGAAACTCTCTTTTATGGTTCATGAGGCCTTTAACCGCGCAATCTCAGTCAGCAATCTTTTCCGTCACCGAACAATTGAGAACCTGGCACACCTGATCGTAAACAACGCCGCGGATGTGAATGAAATCACCCCTCTAGAATACAATGAGAGGCAGATGATTCCCGTTTCCAGCGCCCAAGAGCGGCTTCTCTTCATTCACGAGTTTGAGAATGGCAGCAATGCGTACAACATCGACACCGCTTATAAGTTTCCTGGCTCGGTTGATGCCTCATATCTTGAGCAGGCGCTGCGTGGAATCCTTGCTCGTCACGAGGCGTTGAGAACATTGCTGGTCAAGGACGACAAAACCGGCACCTATCTCCAGAGGATATTGAGCCCCGATAGCGCCCAGCGCATGTTTTCCATCAAGGTGGGCATAATCAAAGCCATGGAGCAATTGGAGCAAGAAATGGCCACTCTATCCCAGCACGTTTTCCGCCTGGGTGATGAACTGCCTTGGCAGGCCCGTATTCTTAGGCACGAATCAGGCAACTTATATCTCATTGTGACGTTCCACCATACCAGCTTCGATGCATGGTCGTTAAGTGTCTTTGAGCGAGAACTTCAAGCCTTGTACGCGCTCCTCCACAAAACAAACAGTGCAGCAACCTTGCCCACTCTAAAGGTCCAGTACAAGGATTATGCCCAGTACCATCGCCGGCAGCTTTCAGGCAATCACAGTAGCTTATCCGACTTCTGGTTGCAAAAGCTCAGTGGGTTGGAGTCGTTACAGTTAATCCCGGACCGTCCACGACCGGGGCGTTTTAACTATGATGGCGACGATCTCAGTTTTGAACTGAGTCAAAATGAAACACAAAGCCTGAGAGAGGTTGCCAAAAACTGCAAGTCCAGTCTGTATGTCGTCCTGCTATCCGCCTATTACGTGATGCTTGCATCGTACGCGAGCCAGACAGATATCGCAGTGGGTATCCCAATTAGCCACCGAACACATCCGCAATTCCAGTCCATCATTGGATTCTTCGTCAACCTCGTCGTGCTTAGGGTGGATGTGTCTCAGTCCGGCATTCGCGATCTCATCGGAAGGGTCATGAAGGAGCTTGTGCAAGCACAGCTACACCAAGACATGCCGTTCCAGGAGGTCACGAAGCTGTTGCAGGTGGCTAATGATTCTAGCCGGCATCCGTTGGTACAAACCGTTTTCAACTTCGAAGCCCGTCCAGATCAAGAGCATGATGCTGGATCACAAGGTGAGGGCGTATTGCAATTTACTCAGCACCACCCGGTTCAGCCCCTCGCTTCAGTTGCGAAGTTCGATTTGAATGCAACGATCACCGAACTGGATTCGGGATTGAGGGTCACCTTCAACTACGCCACCAGCCTGTTCAACAAGACCACGATTGAGGGCCTCTTGCATACCTACGAATACCTCATTCACCAGTTATCGAAGCTAAGTGCAGAAGGAATCAAGGATGATACGCAGTTGTTGTTGGCTCGTCCGCAAGAGAATGGCGATGCACACCTACCATTGGCGCAGTCCCCGCTTGTAATGCCTGCTGAGAATCAGAAAGCAGCGTCGCTAAGCCAGGCCTTCCAGCACGAAGTTTCACTGGCCTCGGAGAAGATTGCTGTCATTCAAGGAGATAGAGCACTCAGCTATGCCGATCTGAACAAACGGGCTAACCAGTTATCACGATATATACAATCCGTCTCCTCCATTGGAGTTGAAGGCCGAGTAGCCCTGATGCTGGACAAGAGCATCGAGACAATTGTTTGCATTCTGGCGATATGGAAGGCTGGTGCAGCATATGTGCCGTTGGATCCAACCTACCCGAAGGAGCGCGTCCAGTTAATACTGGAGGAGACCCAGGCGAAGACTATTCTTGTGAACTCCCATCATGCCGTTAAATGTGAATACATGGGCGCAAAGGTGATATCAATCGACTCGGTCCCCGTCACGACCGAGGTCAGTCAACAGTTGCCCGTTGACCTGCCTGCCATTGCCGGGCTAGACAATCTGGCGTATATAATCTTTACTTCCGGCACTTCCGGCAAGCCCAAGGGCGTTCTAGTGGAGCAAAAAGGTGTTCTATTGTTGCGTGATGCCCTCAGGGAACGGTATTTCGGCAATGGCTGCGCCAAGCATCATTCAGTACTTTTCCTTTCTAATTATGTCTTCGATTTCTCTGTCGAACAAATCCTATTATCGGTGCTAAGCGGACACAAGTTGATCATCCCCCCAGCAGAGTTCGTCGTCGATGAAGGGTTCTATAAGATGGCCAACACTCACGGTCTCTCGTATCTAAGTGGAACTCCATCCTTGCTGCAACAGATCGATATGGCACAACTACACCACCTGCAGGTCGTCACTGCAGCAGGTGAGATGTTTCATGCCACGCAATACGAGAAGATGCGCCGCAGATTTGGCGGTACGATCTACAATGCTTATGGTATCACCGAGACCACGGTTTACAACATTATCACGGAATTCACTGCAAATTCGAGTTTTGAGAATGCTATACGCGACGTGCTTCCCGGCACCCGAGCGTATTTGCTCAATAAGGCGCTTCAGCCCGTCCCGGTCGATGCAGTCGGAGAGCTCTACCTGGCTGGCGATTGCGTGACACGTGGTTATCTCAACGAACCTCTTCTAACAGATCAGCGGTTCCTTCCCAACCCTTTCCGGAGCGAGGAGGATGTCGCCGCTAGTCGTTTCTCACGACTCTACAAGACCGGTGACTTGTTTCGATGCCGGGTTAGCCATCAACAGCAGCCACAACTCGAATACCTAGGAAGAGGCGATCTGCAGGTCAAGATGAGAGGGTACCGTATCGAGCTCTCTGAAGTGCAGAACGTTCTTGCCTCTAGTCCTGGTGTTCGGGAGTGTGTCATCGTCGCCAAATATGACCAGGAGGATACCTATTCACGGATCGCGCAGTCCCTAGTCGGCTACTATACCGCTGACAATGAAACAGTGCTGGAAACTAACATCCTCGCATGCATGAAAGCGAGGCTTCCAGCATACATGGTGCCCAGCCATCTCTGTCGTCTGGAAGGTGCACTTCCTGTGACTATTAACGGAAAGCTTGACATCAAGGGACTGCCTGAAATTGACAACGCCTCGGGGCTGTTATCATACAGTCCGCCAAGGAACATACTAGAGTCTAAAGTATGTAAGTTGTGGGCATCAGTGCTGGGTGTAGAACGATGCGGAATCGACGATGACCTGTTCAAACTAGGTGGTGACAGCATTATGTCATTGCACCTTGTGGCCCAAATTCACAATCAGGTCGGTCGGAAGGTCACTGTTCGAGACATCTTTGAGTACCGTACCATTCGAGCACTCCATGACCACGTCTTCATGAGGGACACAGATCCGGACTCTGTCACCCAGTTCCGTAGTGAGCAGGGGCTGGTAGTTGGCGAGGCGCCCTTACTGCCGATTCAGAACTGGTTCCTGTCCAAGCCACTGCAGCATTTGAGTTATTGGAATCATACCTTCTATCTCCGAACTCCAGAGCTGGATATTCCTTGCCTGAGAACTGCCATCAACGAATTACAGCAGTATCACGATGCTTTCCGTATGCGACTGAATCGCAAGGACAATAGATTTGTACAGTCTTTTGCCGAGGGCGCTTCTCCTGTCCAGCTACGGGTACTAAACACAAAGGATGTTGATGGACCTACAGCAGTTAACCAGGTACTGCGCGAGTGGCAGTCAGGCTTTGACCTCGAGGATGGCCCGATCTGCGCCATTGGCTACCTGTATGGGTACGAAGACCGATCTGCGCGAGTATGGTTCTCCATCCATCACTTCGCCGTCGACACTGTTAGCTGGCAGATCCTGGCTCGTGACTTACAGATGCTCTACCAGAACGGAAGCCTAGGGTGCAAGGGCAGCAGTATCCGGCAGTGGTCTGAAGCAATACAAAGTTACCAGGCATCAGCGTCTGAAATAGAGTACTGGAACGAACTCATTGCACAAACGGCTTCCAGCACCTCTGCGCTTCCGGCATCGACCGGGTCACGTATGCATCTGACAAGGAGTTTGAGCACTGAGAAGACAGCTTTGCTGCTCCAAAGCGGCAGCAATCGGCAAGATATCTCCGTGTACGACTCTCTACTAACTGCTGTTGGATTGGCACTCCAAAATATCTCTTCAACGGGCCCAAATATGGTCACCATCGAGGGGCATGGTCGCGAGGAAGATGTTGACCAGACACTGGATGTCAGCCGCACCATGGGTTGGTTCACCAGTATGTATCCATTTGAGATCCCCCGTCTCAATACCGAGACCCTGGTTCATGGAGTAGCCGCTGTAAATGAACGGCTCAGGCAGGTCCCTGCTAGAGGCGTCGGGTATGGAGCATTGTACGGCTATAGTCGACACCCTTTGCCTCAGATTACTGTCAACTATCTGGGAAATCTGTCTCGCAAGCAATCAAACCCCCACGAATGGGTAATCGCCGTGGGCGACAATAATCTCGAGTATGGACTCACGACAAGCCCAGAAGACAAGGATAAGAGTTCCTCCGCCGTCGATATCACAGCTGTGTGTATCGATGGCACTATCATAGTTGACATGGACAGTGCTTGGGGCCTTGAGGAGAGTGAAAAATTCATCTCAAACATCGAAGAAGGATTGAACAAGATCATCGGGGCCGTAACAAAACAACAATCCTCTTCACCCCCAGCGAATCCTCAATTAACTGAGGAGACGTACACGCCATATTTCGAGTATCTGGAGCCGTTACGACAGGGTCCAACGCTGTTCCTGCTGCCCCCGGGAGAAGGAGGTGCCGAAAGCTACTTCAACAACATCGTCAAACACCTACCCGCGACAAATATGGTTGCCTTTAACAATTACTACTTGCACAGCAAACGCTTGGGCACGTTCGAGGAGCTGGCGAGTATGTATCTTGAGCATGTACGCAGCATTCAACCACACGGGCCGTACCACTTCATTGGGTGGAGTTTTGGAGGAATTCTCGCAATGGAGATGTCCCGGAGGCTGGCGGGATTGGGCGAAAAGATTGGCCTCCTTGGAATTATCGACACCTACTTCAATGTACACGGAGCGACACACAGCATTGGCTTGGGAGACGCCAAGATCCTCGACCCTATCCACCACATCTACCGCCCCGATCCAGCAAATTTCGAAGGTCTCCCATCTGCGACGGACCACATAGTGCTGTTCAAGGCCATGGAAACGAACGATCAGTATGAATCGGAGAGTCAGCGTCGCCTGTATGAGTACTACGACGGAACACCCCTCAACGACCTGGATACGTTGCTGCCAAGCGATACCGCCGTTCAACTAGTCCCGCTTACCGGCGATACTCACTTTTCTTGGGCCAGAAACCCACCGCAGGTAGACCGGATGTGCGCGGCCATCAAGGAATATCTCTCTGGTTATTAGCCCATAAGTAGGTGTGTCAGCGATGGTCGAAGTGATGAAGTAAACTTATGAAAGAAACGATACATGATAGAATCGTGTCAGGTTGGATCTGGTGCATACACAAAGAAGTGGCAACGGCTTGCTATGAGGGGGATGGCCTGTGCTTCTATATCAAGTCCGATGGATGAAGATTGTTATAGGAATAAAAGCTAGACCAGGGATTAAGTAGGAGGAGTGTCGATATTGGAAAAATAGCAGAGGGCTACGGTTTAGGAAGGTGCATATTCCGGGAATCCGTGATAAGATAAGCGGTTCACTGCCATGTGCCTCCCATGACATCATCCAAATTGTTATTATCAATAAAATGCCTTCTTCTCCAATGTCTATCCACAGCTCCACTACCAAGTAACATACGAATGGTGCTATAGTAGCCCTGCATCATCATGATGCAACCGGCCGGTCACTGCTCGAAATGTAAGAGGGTCAAACTCAGGATAAATACACGCCGTTCCATCGCCAAGATGTCAATCATAAATTCGAGAACCCACTACGTTCAATCACTATCAATAAATACAATTCCAGTATCACGATCATGACACATAAGCACGGGAAACATACTCCTCGTCTTCACAGGTACGGCTTTCCTTCAATCTTGTCCCTTAGACCTCCCAATCTAACAAAACCAGGCTCGGAAAATGGATGCCCTCCACCCTGGACAGCCACCACGAATGGCTAGGCGGGCTAATTGCTCACGTCGACAGCAAAGCCGACCACGAGCTTCACCCAGTGATGACGGAATTCCAGCACCTCATTGAAAGCAACACACGGATCTACCTCCTTATAGAAGCTATGTTCACCGAGGTCCCCCGTAACAGAGTCTACGCAACAGACCCTACCGGATGTCCCCAGATCCGAGACTACAAACATATGATCCAGGTCCTGAACCATCTCCTCACGACGGCGCCCTCATGGAGTGACTTTACGCATCGCGTCGGTCTCGTCGGGCTACCCATTAACGCAGTGCTGGACTGGCCCATGGGCACACCCAGCGGGTACGCTGCGTTCCTAGATCCAGAGATCAATGCTATGATCAAAAAGGTACTAAACGCCTGGGGCGAGTACCTGCAGTCTCCTGAGTCGGCGCAGGTGCTAGATGACTCGCAATACGGATGGTTCGGTGAAACGGGGAAGAATAACCTCGTCACAGTCGCCAATGTAGGACAGACGAACTACTCCTTCGAGGATACGTTTATCTGTGACCCCTCTCAGAAATACCACGGGTATAAATCATGGGATGATTTCTTTACTCGGGTCTTCAGACCTGGTATTCGCCCTGTTGCATCGCCAAACGACGACAACGTAATAGCCAACGCCTGCGAGTCGCAGCCCTACAAGGTCGCTCGTAACGTCAAGGGTAGAGACGTCTTCTGGATAAAGAGCCAGCCATATTCAGTCTTTGATATGCTGGCGCATGATTCCCTTGCTGAACAATTCGTGGGCGGAACTATCTATCAGGCTTTCCTCAGCGCGCTGAGCTATCACCGCTGGCATGCACCTGTCAGTGGCAAGATTGTGAAAGCCTATGTTGTTGACGGGACGTATTACTCCGAGCCGCTATTCGAAGGTCTAGGAGATCCACATCCCCATGATATTGATTCTGTTGGGGAAGTCACGGCCCAGGAGTACATTACGGCGGTTGCTACGAGGGCATTGATTTTTATCGAAAGTGACAATCCTGCAATTGGACTAATGGCTTTTCTCGGTATTGGAATGTGCGAGGTTTCGACTTGCCACATCACCGTCTCTGAAGGTCAGCATGTGAACAAAGGAGATGAGATTGGAATGTTTCATTTCGGTGGGTCAACACATTGTCTGCTGTTCCGGAAGGGTGTCAATGTCAATGAATTTCCATCTACGGAGACGAACCAAAACGTCCCAGTTAAAGGTCAGGTTGCTGTTGTGACACCTTGAAGCCTTGAGCTAAACTCTTCTTCTGGCATGTACATATATAAGGAGATAAAAGTAGGCCCAGAACTATGCATCGTGTAATTTCATCATCATCATCATCATGACCGCGTATATCCTACAACGTATACTTGAACAAAGGTGACCTGTCACCCATGTTCAACAACTGCTCCTCCGTATATTTTTCCCTTACTTCCGACTCCGACAGCTTCGATCTCCTCTTGTTCTCCCACCAGAACGAAGCTTCCAATATCAACGCAAGGATCAATGCTGAGCCTCCAAACGCAATGGAAAGCCCAAAGCCAGTATAGTACTTCGGCTTCTCGTCGTCCATATACATATAACTTCCGATAATACCACCAATATTACCAACGCAGATATTGAACGCCACACCAATTGCGCGTCGGTTGGACGGAGTCAAATTGTTAGACGTCCAAGAAGTGGTGGCCGGGTGGACAGGGTAGAGACCAATCATAGCCAGAATGACAGCAAAGAAGCTAGGACCGACATTTTCTTCCAACTTGCCATCGAAGGAAATGATAATGCCGTATCCGACCGTCAGCAGGGCGAGAGGAATCACGACAAATGGCATTCGCCAGTAGAACCGATCCGACAGCCTGGAGAAGCAGACGGCAGAAATGGCACCGGCGACATAGGGAGGAACCGTCATGAGCTGGGCGCTGGTGCTGCTGAAACCCATGGCTTCGGTTATACTGGGAAGGGTAAATTTGTTGCCTGGTCTTCCGTCAGTATATTGGTCAGTCAAAATGCTAAGGAAACATACCGTATGAACAGGCGGACTGGCATAGCAAAATATATGCTAAGATATACATTCGCCAATTTGACATCACTGAAACAAAATCCTTCCATCGAGACCGTCGTTGCTGGTCATGTTCCTCTTCTTTGAACTGTCCTCCTTCCTTAATGAATTTCTGTAGCTCGAGGAAGCGAATTTCGTCTGGTTCTAACCATCGACCGGATAGCGAAGGTGAGTCAATCAGCAACCAGAAACAGGCCACACCCAGCACCACGGTAACCAAGCCCTCAAGGATGAAGATCCATCTCCAGCCTTCATATCCACCCACGCCGTCCATCTTCGCGATGGCCGCCGCGAGTAGTCCTGAGAACGCGCCAGACAGGGCACTAGCACAGTAGAAATAGGCAAGACGGGTAGACAAGTCTTTCGGCATGTACCACTGGGTACAGAGGTAGACCGCCCCGGGAAAGAAACCTGCCCTGTTTGAAGTCAGCCCATGAATTTGGTCCAATGGTCTGTAGGCCGCAGGCATACTCAAAAACGCCAAGAAGAACACGGGTCACCATCAATCCGGCAAAATTCTGGACGACCCCGGTCAAGGTCATGATGATCCCCCAGGAAACGATTAAGATTCCCAGATACACAGATGGCCGAGAAAATGTTTTGAGCAGCATGTTACTAGGTACCTCTGTCTGAAATTAGATCGGCCGTCTGCAAGGAGAACTAACGGAAACTCACCAAGGAGGACATATGGGACAAAGAATATGCTCAATATAATATTCCATTGAATACCATCGAGATTCAGATCCTCCATCATGCCTTCGATCTTTGCATTTCCGATGTTTGCTCGATCAAGATGGGATATCAGATACAACACTGCCAGCATCGGCACGAGACGAATATCGACCTGGACAGTGGAATTAGCATCAAGGCGTTTAAAATGGCATGTAGAGAGGATACAAACCTTGCGGCGAACTATCTTCCTCCGCTCCAGGGGGTAATTGAGATAAAAGTCCTCATCCTCCGGGTCCAACCCCAAGACCCGGAAATTCTCAATAGTGACAATTGTGGGCACTTGCTCCTGGTGCTTAGGATCGGGAATTTTGTCATCTTGGAGATCCAACGGGTGCCCCATTGGCTTTGCAATAGACATGTTGACTAGATACCTCGTAAATATCTATTTGGTGATAACAGGGACTTTGGCACTTCAGTCCCTTGCTGAGGGCGAGTAAACTTGAAATATATAGATCACCATGCTTTTCCGCCATGGCATCTCCACCTTGAGTCGAAGCTCATGTCGTTCTAGTCCCCCGCGCATTGGCGCATGATAGACGCATGCTATGTCGGCTGCCAAGAGAGCTAAGAGAGTGCTCGGCTCACACACATGGACAAGTCTGGGGAAATGGAGGAGAAGCGGCGGGGGAATCCGGGGGTGGAGCGACCTTCCGCTAAGCCACATCCACGTGAACTGGCGGAAATGCAGGCTAGACCAGCTGGAAAAATATCCGCCCACCCCAATCAAAAGCTACATGTCCTAGCTCTAGGTTTTAGGCTCTTTCGTCTAGCGGAGCGGGGTCAGAGATTGTCGCGGTTGAAGAATGACACTAATTATATTATGTAGTAACATGCTCATATTTCTAGCGTGTAAATAGGTTCTATTGACCAATTTCACACAAAAACTGCCGAATCCATTTCCCGCTGTCCACCCTCAACAGGAAAGGTAATATAAGATTAAACCTTCATGCACTTCCCCCTAAGTAGCACCTTAAGTTTCCATGACGTCGGCCAGCTCGTCCTTTCGATCAGATCGGCCATACCATCTCGCCACTTGGTCCGTTTCTGTAAACCACTGACTCTGACGTTGTCCCCATCGACTGGACTTCTGTGCGGCGAGTCGCTTTGCCACCTCGTTCGCTTCATTTAAAGTGACTAGCTTCCGCTTTTCCGGTCGGCCGCTAGCCCTTTCACGGCACACGTCGCGTAAGCTCTTCTCCGGTGGGCATGAGTCGGGAAGGAAGGACTCTGGATCCACATCAACCATGTTTGCCCTCGTTATCCAGCGACCATTCCAAGATCGATCGCGAATTCGAAAGCTGGGTGGGTCCGAGGTTGTTCTAAGTGTCCAAGCGTCCTCTTCCAGCTCTAGCGGTGTGCTTCCAGTGGCATTCTCACAATAGAGTAAGTCAGGACGACGGTCCATCATCAGCTCGAGAATCCGAACGAGTTCATGTTTCACTGCGTAGTGCACAGGTGTATTACCTGTGCCATCAAGCAGTTCCAAGTGTTTCTGTCCCGTGCTTTCAGCAAACTGGAGAAGAATGCGTCCGATATCAGTCAGCCTATCTGCGTCGGATCCTTTAAAAGAGGCGTGGTGTATCCAGCGGGAAAATGGAGTGACAGATCCTGGTTCATCCGATGAACGCTCCAGTAGTAATGAAGGAACCACTCGAGGATCAAGCAAGCCAAGAAGTTTCTCTATATTGCTTGGCTTTCCTGAGGTGTCGCCATCGACTCCACACAGCAACAGATGTATGAGGTTGTTACCTCTGCTATCCCGAACTGTCTGGCTTGCACCTGCTTTTATAAGAATATCGGCATAATCTGCTCTATTCAGAGAGTACGCAAGGGCCAATGGGGTGTATCTCCCTGCGGACCTAGTCTCGAGGCACTCCGGAACCTCCCGAACAAGATACTCGACAAGGCGTCGGGATTCCAACGTCGGTGTAGAAAGAATGGCGCAATGCAAGACCAGATTGTCTGTCGCAAGTTGTGTCAGCATTCGGAGATATATAAATAAACAGAGTACGTACTTGTTGCATTTAGCCAGTTCATGAGAGATTTCTCAATGCCACTCGTTGACTTTGCTAGGAGCTTCAGCCTATGGTCCTGCTCATGAGACGCGGAAAACTCGAGATAATGTCTGCTCGGGGCAGTGCTCATGTACCATTCAGTGCTCTTCAGACTGCCCAGCACGGCTGAAACAAGTAAGGGTGAGCTTTTATTCGCGGGATTGCGCAGTTGTCCGCGCCCAGCAGCTGCCCAGTCTGCTCTCTTCTTTCCGTGGATAGAGAGCCCTTGGTAGTATTTTGGCTTTTCATGATCCTGAACGCCGCTTTCCTGGACAAGAGCATCCAATGGGAGGTCCGCTCCTGCTCTCCTGATAAGTTCTTCAAGGCAGCGGAGTCGACCCTCTGCTATAGCTAGATGAACTGTTTTATTCGCCACTCCAAAAGCGGTGAACTCAGAACTGGTGTCCATAGAAGCCAGTTCTTCTCCAATTTCAAGTAAGAAGACAAGCAACTTGACATTGTCCATCCAAATGGCATACTCGAAGAGGTCAGATGGCCTGCCAAAGGGGCTCTCGCGACATTTAGCCTTGACTTCCGGGCTGGTGAACCATTCGGACTTTGGGCAATACCACTTTAGTACCTGAAGTGGAGTAATATGGCTCTCCACCTGTGTGGCCACTTCACCTATGTCGTCTATGGTAAACTTATCATCAACAATCTCGCTGTAGATGCGAAGATTGCCACTATCCTCCAAGTCTTCACCACTGCAATCACTGCCTATCTCAAACCTCTCGTGGCCACTAGGCTCCTCTTCTTTATACTGTGCTTGAACAATTTTCAGGATTGCTTTCGCCACATCCAGGTGACCCCGAAGTGCTGCGATTGAAAAGGGGGAGAGTCTATTAGAGTCTGTTATAGCAATTCGCAATGGAGGCTGTCCATTACCGTCGCCCCACATGGCCAGTGTGAGAGACTTAATGGTGTCTAAGTCACCATGCCAAGCTGCCTCAAAACTTTACGATGTTAGTTGTCAATCAATGCCAAGGGACCGGTTACTAGGATACTCACAGTTTGATGTATCCACCCTTCCTTTCATCAGTGAGATCAGAGATATTGAATGTAAATTCCAGTTCGAAAGGGTCATCACGGTTCCTGTTTGGCGACGATGACCCATCGTCATCATTCGGTGTTTCAAAATCGGGAAACAATTCCTTGAACGTCTTGGCGCCTTTCTCGGACAGGGCAGTTTCTAACTTCTCGTATCGTTCAACTAGGTCCCGTATCGAGTGCAGCTTCGACTCGACCCCTTTCCTGTTCTGAGAATCACTGATTCTTTGTTCATATGCTTTCAGCCTTTTCTCGTATGATTTCTTTGCCTTGCTCAATTCCCGCTCCGCCGTCCACAATTGATATGTGTTAGCTTCAAAATCGTTCAGGTAGAAGGAATCAGGCTCAAGTGGCCGTGGCGCAGATAGTCCAACCACTTCGCCTTGGTATCCCTGCAATTCCTTAATCTTATCACGAACACAGTCCAAGAGAGATGTGCCATGGAGACTATCTCGCACGTAGTCATCATCTCCACTTTATATCCGTCTGGCGACAACGTGTTCGGATCAACCCCACGAGTCACTAGTTCTAGAGCCACTTCTGGTAATTCTTTCTGAACAGCTAGAATCACGGGCTGCGTAAAGTTCTGTCTGAAAATCTCACGATTCCTTTCTGATGAGTTTTTACGTATGCTGTCCAGTACCTGACCAGACTTCACAAACTCCCCAAAGTCGATCGAGGGCTCAGCACCAGCTTGGAGAAGCTTCAATGCACCGATTGGATTCTTCGTATTGATTGCGGTCATAAATGCGGAGTAGGCATTAGGGTTCCAGGAATATCCAACAAAGGCAAGGTGGTTAATCGCTTTCAGTGTGACTGGCTTGTTCTGATCGAGGAAGACATCAATAAGGTCGTCATATGTTGAGGCAGCAATGTAGTGTAATGGCGTGTTGTATTTGAGGTCAGCCTGGGCTGGTGAGGCACCCAACTGTAGAAGCTTCTTGGCCATCGCTTTGGCATTTTCTAGAGGGAGTTGAAGCGTGAGTACTAGTGGCAGAATTGCACTTCTTGCGCTGTTGTTTTGGCTGTTCAGCAACTTTATGGGGAGCAACACGTCAGCTCCGAAAGACGCGACGAGTTCTTCCACCGCGTCAACATGGCCGTTGAGTATAGCAAGGTGTAGAGGAGATGTACGGCTGTCCCAGGACACGGCATTTATATCATAGAAATCTGGTTCTTGCACATTCTCATCTTCAGGTGGACTCTCGGTGCTGGTAGCATCGTCACCTTCTTTTTGGACTTTGACAAATGATCCCGATGTATATGAGGTTGCGTCCACTTCCATACTAACTGTTTCGATGTCATCTGGCTCGGTTCGCGCTTCGTCGGCTCCATGCTGACTATCTTGGGCTACTTTTGCTTTGCGAAGCTCCTGCCTTTTATCCTCTTCGGCTTCATTTTCTTCGCTTTTTAGCAGCAGTATTCTAATAATATCAACATTGCCTCGAGCAGCTGCGATGTGCAGAGCAGTCCTGCCATCTGCCAAGCGAGGAATTAATCTCGCACCGTGATTGACAAGGCATTGTACAATATTTGGTGTTGAAGCCATACAAGCCAGATGCAGCGGGGTCCGTCCCGTATAGTCGCGACCGTTGGGATCTCTTTCTTCTTGAGAAAGCCACTCCTTGACAGCAGCAAGATCATGGTCGACTATAGCCTGGCATAGGTGCTCGGTATTGCCCACATAAGCCATCTCTGCTTTGGCGATTAGTAGATGCCACAACAGTTCAACGGAAACATAGAACACAAACCTGTCCAGTCGGTCTCTGTAATAGGGTTAAAGCTGCCAATTTCCTGGCGTCCGGGATCATCTTTAATGAATGAGATATCTCCAGAGATGTAGTTTTTGCCCTCTTTCTCTGCGACTTCCTTTTCTTCTGGAGTCACAGGTTCAGGACAAGAACCACAGCAGTCGTGGATTACATCCTCCACATTACCAAAAAATGCCGGATGCCGATGCAGATTGACGTCCCTGTCTTTTGGTCTGTTCCATTCTGCATTGAGAAGTAAGTCCTTCGTATATACCAGTCGCTCGATCCTCTTGGCATGGAACTTCGGCCCATAGGGAATCGTCTTTGAGTGGGGTCAGCAAGAGCCCTATCTGATGGGGGAAGGTATAACACACCATAGTATGATAGTCCGAATATTCATCCCCCTCCATCCACTCAGGAGTTTCATCTTCCCAATCATTTTTAATGTTACCATTCAGTGACCTGAGGTGTCGCATCTGCTGTTGTCGAGCCGGGCGGCCACGCTCCTCTCGTCTCTGCTCTAGATAGGCGTCCCTATCGGATGACTTCGGTAACCTTTCCAGCACTAGAAGACGCGCTAGGCCAACGGTCCTTGAAAAGCTCCTCTCATAGATTGTCTAGAAGCAAGTTAGACAGGAGCCACGCGCTTAGGAAAGGGGAAGCCTTACTGGATCGATACGGCTCCGCTCTAGCTGTGGACAGAATATTTCAAAGCCTCGGTGTGAATATTTGGAAAGGCGGTTCTCATAAGATGGTGAGCGTCTAGTCAAATCGATCGTATTCGTCTGGGTGATATATGCAGAAAGGGCACGTGGTGAAGCATAAACTTGCTTGCCATCGAAAGCGGCGCAGGAACAGTCAACATCGAATCCAGTCAGGATCTCCGAGATAGACTTGTATATACGAAGGACAATCTGTACGTGGCGTGTGGGGTATTGTGAGACAATAGTAATTGTGTTCTTGGTTCGTATCGTTGTCGTCTCATAAAGAATGGCGTTTTTGATCTTCTCTTCAATCTGTTTGATTTTTTCGATTGCTTGTTCTTCGGTCAAGCCATACAGGAAGAGGTCGACATCAGATGCGGGTGCGTACTTGTCATGGTAGAACTGTCGTAGGGCACGCTTTGAGCCACGGTACTCTTCCGGGACTGGCATGAGGCAAGTCACCACGGCACTTCCTGCCACGACGACATTGCTCCAGTCCATGTCGCTCAAAGATCCTTCTGAGAAGATGTTGAAATTATGCCGAAAGCCCTCTAAGCTCGACACCACCGCAGGATCACCTGAAGCCCTGCGAGATTCTGCCTTCAGGGGCATGATATATTTTTCCTGAAGGTCGGCTGACTCTGAACCCGGATCTCGAGGCCGACTTAGAACAATGGTCTTCCCACTCGTGTCATAGAGCGGCACGATATTGAGGTGATTGTCCCGCAGCGCGGGATGGGACGGCTCCTGAGCAAAAAGCTTCCGTACGACAGCTTCATACTCGTTGTATGGCTTAAGGAGCTGAGCAATTGGTGTATCCTGGTTTCTATTGATCCAGCCAATGAGATCCTGGTGTTTTGCTGGCAATGATGGAAAAGAATGTGTCGCTGCCATGATGTTCGCCGTCAGAGCCCAAAACTCGAACACGATAATATCGAAGAGGAAGAAAAATAGTATTCAAGTTGACCACAGGTTTGGAGCACCAGAAGCTATTCACAGAGGAAAAGAAAATAAATCGAGCGCATCCATTTCCACCAGCAGTTCGAAGCTTCCTTAAATCAAATTTCCAATCAACTAAAGTTTAACCCGCTCGGCGGCAGAATTGGTACCGCTCTCCAGGCATACGGCCCCACTAATTCGTCTAAATCTAGGCACTGCTAGGCAGGATAAGGCAACCTAATGGGGATCCTGTCGATCTCTCAAGCTCTCGGTTAGATGTCTGGCGCCAGCGCTGCGATCAGCTCCCCACTCCTGACGCCAACAATATGATCTCGATCTGATTCCCACAATGAAGAAAAGTATCCGACTCGTAAATTCGTAAAGGAGACATCACTGGTTATCCACAGCGGCCAAACCATATTTTTTGTCCCCCTAATGCTGGCTCTAACTCCATCCCGAGTTTCCTTGCCGTCCCCGCTGAGTCGACATAGAATTCAGCCCGGAGGCACTCAGACATAGTGGCTGTACACATTCTCGCCACGAAAAATTCCCCCGCTGTATGTTCCAAATGGATGGTCATCGCTTCCACTCGGTCGCTTAGGTCCGCCTGCAATTGTCCATCTTCAACCCTCAGTGCAATGATACCATACCCCGGATGGCTATAGATTCCAGTATACGCATGCAATGGGAGGGAGTGGGGAAGTACCCTGGCAGGCAGAGAAGGGAATAATCGTTTCTTTGTCTCGCAGATGCTTTCGGATCTTTTTTCCATGATGTCGGACATCCTCTTCGTCATATGTTGGACAAACTGTTCCCGCTCACTACCCGACACTCCCAGTAATGTATCGATGAGGTATAGATATAACTCCAACTGCGCGTTTCTAGCCTTTTGAGTATTCCCCATTATTGCAAACCCAAACTGCTTCTCAGCTATGAAGCCCACCATGATTCCGAATCCAGCCCAGCTTCCGCTATGCCAGTATAATTGTTGACCCCGATAAGTGTCCACAAACCAGCCTAGAGCGTACAAGTGATAAGGTGCGGGTGGGTATACAGTATCGTTATCATCTTTGGAGACTACGGTCCGGGGATGAATGATCGATGCATGTCCTTCTGGCGATATTGGTGCTGTTTTGTATATCATGGCCCGTAACCATTTTGCGTAATCAAGAACATTGCTAACCATGGCCCCTGTTCCAGTCGTGGGTGCATATTTCATATGTGGCTCAGCCACATAGCAGCCCTTTTCTGGAACCCACGTGTAGCCTTGGACCAACTTTGGACTAGTTAATGGACATTTTTTGACATCCTGGACAGAAAAGTACGTGTCCTTCATATTAAGTGGCTCCAGACGCGCTTTCGTAGGAACTCGCCCAGTGATTCGCCTGTGATTTGCTCCAAGACATGAGACACTACCATAAACATATGGTTGCAATAGTCGAATGTTGTTCGCGGTGGATACGCCAGCGGAAGGTGTCTGATTTTCCGGACCGCTTCACGCAATGTTTCGTCCGGATATGCGCCTGTCATCGCAAATATATGACCTGGTAAGCCAGATCGATGTGACAGAGCATCTTCCAGTGTAGTGTTCATTGTGGCATTGCCGTCAGCCAGAACAAAATCATCTCGAATTAAGGATGCTATTGGCGTATCCCATCTGAGAGGTGAGGGGGTCTCTTTTCTGTCATCCATTACCATGGATACCGCAGCAGCAGTGAAGGCTTTGGTGGTGCTGCAAGTGGTGAATAGAGAGTCAACAGTCATCTTCTTGTCTGGGAATTCTGCAATGCCATAGGCCTGTGTCACTCAGTACAAATTCATGTGGCCGCTTCATCATTCACGTACTTTCGCATAAGTGCTCGAGCCGTGAACCACGGAGATTGTAATGCCGGGCACCTTCCATTTCTCCAACTGCTTCTTTACTAGGGAGTCAAATTCCAGCGTAAAGGGTGAGGGAGACTGTCGTATGGTCATGATGTTACGTAGAACTGCAAGTTAGGTGGTAGTGCTTTTCCTGTGCGGAGAAGAGGACAGACGTGGAATTTAGGTAAACGGCCCGGCATACCGCTACATAATCGTGTAGGTATAGCGCGCGAACCACCTGACTAGGCGGCTACATCTTTCGCTTATCTGCGGGGGCATTGCAAGCTACTAGTAGTAAGGTTGGCACGAACATAAGCACTAACAACATTAGCTTGGCATGCACAGTCATTTCATATGAATTCTATAGTACACCTTCGTCATCTGCTCTGCTGTGAGTAGCGTAGCAGAAGGACACGATCATGCTTCTAGATTATATTCTGATAGTCTATGAGATAAATACACGCCGTACACCATAGAGATCAAATCCTCATATGCATGCTTCCTCTCTCCGTCGAAGACCTTGTCCCCAAACGCTCTTCAACGCACGTTTCAAATCATCTCTCCGTCCGCTGTAGGATGCTTTCATGTCGCCTTGGCCGACATCAAGCTTCATCGTTTTGAAAAAAGTCTCATCAAGAGTATCAACTTGTGCATCCCATTCTGCATTCGCCCTCGTTGACCATGAAAGCTCCCTGGACACCCGTGGTTTAGCAGGTCTGGAATTGTTCAGGCGTATGAGTAAATCATCAAGGCCGGCCCGTAGCTGTCCCTGGTCTTCTACAATTTCAGATACCAGCCCTAGTGACTTCAGCTTGTCCGCCGTGGTGGAATGAGTGGAGAAACTGCGTTGCGTATAAAAGCGCTCTTCCACTTCGAGCTAGAATTCCTAGCTTCTTTAAATGTCGCCTCGGTATATGTCAATGTTGCTGCCCTAAGGCTAATCCTGACATCACAAGCAAGTGCTAACTCGACACCGCCGCCGAAAGCGTGACCATTTATGCATGCAACTGTCGTTTTGGGTGAACATCTCATCAATTCCAGTAAGGCAGCAAGATGCTTTACCCGGGGATTTCTTGAAGCACCCTGGGCAATGAATGGCATAGTCTTTCCAATTTCCATACCCATGCAGAAGTATCCCCCGGTTGCAGTGATGATAATGTTCAAGAGGGAAGGGTCCTTGTTGCAACTTGCGATGATAGCTATAAGGTCCGCGACCATCTTCTGCGTCAACGTGTTGCCCCTTTTCGGTCGATTGAGTACAATCTTAAAATTGCCACCCGAGCGATATGTTAGTAGCCTGCCCTTGGTGTTCACTGGGGACCAAGAAATTACTGCCTTGGTCTGTGTGTGGTCCGTATGGCGCGGTGGACACACTAGTCCGTGTGTGTTTGCGAGCGCTATTCCAGCTCGACTTGCATTCTCTCTTGACAGTCTTGTGGATATCCACAGGCCAGTTTCCACCAGCTTGAGCATGTCAAGGCCAGTGTCAATCCCCGCATTGTGAAACATATAAACTAGGTCTTCTGTGGCAACATTTCCCTTGGCGCCCGGTGCATAGGGGCAACCTCCCAGGCCGCTGATACTGCTATCAAACACACGAAGTCCACAATTATATGCTTCCCAAGTGTTGGCTACAGCTTGGCCGTACGTATCGTGGAAATGGCCCGCCAGCAAATCGAGAGATACGTCATGTTCCTCCAGATACACCAGAAGACTTCGTACTTTATCGGGGCAGCCGACACCCAGTGTGTCTCCAAGGCTAACCTCATAACATCCCATCTCGAGCAGCTCTCTCACGCAGTGAAGCACTGCGGATGGCGCCGTTGGGCCGTCAAAAGGATCGGAGAATATGCATGATACATATCTTCACAAAACGTCAGCCACGACTTCTCATGCCTCCAGTGACACAAACTTACCCCCTGACAGCCAGGCCACAGCTGGTAGCCTTCTCTGCAATATTCCTCGCTCTTTCTAAGCCCTCCTTCACAGTACAGTTGACGTTGGCCTTACTGAACCCTTCCGTGGCGCTGATAAAGACCGCAACCTCCTTAACACCGTATTCGAGTGCAATATCCAGACCCTTCATATTGGGAACTAACACTGGAAGACGAATATTAGGTTCCTTCCGCAGTGACTTGATATCTTCCATGCGCAGCACATCTCGACAATCCGATAACTGTGGAACCGCTCGAGGGGAGACTACCGACGTCAACTCGATGGTTTGCAGACCCGTTCCGCGGAGTCGTCGGATTAACTCGATCTTTACTGACGTTGGCACATGGTCTTTGATATTTTGTAGGCCGTCCCGCGGTCCTACTTCCACGATACGCACGGCGCCTCTAGGGTCTTTCATTGCGGGTGCGGCATTCGGGCGAACTAGCGAGCGAATGGGGCCGTGAGTGTCGTGAAACTCCAGCACCATACCATTTCGTAACAGTTGCCTCGCAAAATCAAATTCAGAAAAGTTTCCTTCGGGGCGTGAAGATAATACTTATACTGGATGTCAGCATTCGGCAGTGCGGATGTTCTGGCCCGACAAAATGTCCCCGCAAGCAGGTAGATGACGACATCCCGGGCGCCTTACCCCGTATTATCCTAGTCTGTCGTCGCACCTCGGAGTGGCGGATCAATTGAATGTCACCCTACGATCGCCGAGGCTCGAGGCTGCCGAACGTTCTAGTTCTTTACCTCTACCACAGTTTCACTCTCTGACTGTGCTGACTCTGTCTGACCATGCGTTTTTCTGGCAGGACTTATCAACGACTTGTCGACAAATCAAGTGACGTCTTCTCCCCATCCTTTTGTTGAATGTAACATTTGAGAATCTTTGAGTTTAAGCATCGGGCTTCGGGGGGAAGTACCCGTGACGTGATTGCTTAGTCTGGTGCGGCGCAGGGACCATTTTCGTTTCCCGTGGATTTCACATTGATTGAAATGACATTCTCCTCCTTTTGGATTCGTCTCCGGGATACATCATTTCACGCTTGTCCGACGGCCAACATAGTTGATATATTCCTTTTCGCTCCGATCACAACAGGTACCAGATCTAAGCATGCTATTGGTAACTTTGCCTACTGTATCTTGCACGAAAATTCGATCACCAAGACATCCGCACTCCTACAATGTCGGTAGGCTTTGGTGTCATAGGCCCTGTCAAGTAAGCAATCCCCACATCGACAAGGAGGCAATGCAAGATATCACCAGCGATTGAGATCTACAGCACAATCTGTACCACGAAAATCACAACGCGCACTCGCATTATATCCCGTGCTGATCAGTCACCCGCACGGCTGCAAACCCAAGGTACTGCGGACGAAATATCTCGCTGTCGATTCGGGAACATCTAACCTGAGTCCAGACGACAGAAATTGTTAGAATGCATTCTACTCGCTAATAAGACAATGGTGATGTTGTGAGATACTTCATCCAAGAGACGATTGTGTCTTTTTGAGTCCATGTAAGATGTATGGGTAGCCAGTCGTCAGGGTATTGATAATCACATTAGCAGTAAGGGATAAGGAATAAAATGCCATTGCTGTCGTAAGATTCTCTATAAGGTTAGCTTATGGACAGCTATGGAGGGGAAGGAGACAGAGGTAGCTACCCATTATTACTACGTAGATTGACTCCTGTAGGTGGGATAGCTAATAACAGAAACAGAGGTAAATTGAAGATGAAAAGAATGATACAGATTGAAGGAAATAATGAAAATAATTACCCCTCTCTGCCAGTATCCGTCAGAAGGTACTGTGAGATCACTAGCAGATGTTCCCAGGAAAAATTCCGGGGCCCAGGGACTTTATTACTATGATCGTCTCTGCCCTTACACACCCTTTCCCAGGTCGCTGGAAATGGGGGTCAAGTGACGGATTCGACGGGAGACCTCCTGGTACAGTGGTCGTAGTTTTGTAAGACAGTGTTGACCACTGTACCATCCGGGTCTCTATTGTCATACGCGTTGTTCCCTCAAAACACAAGAAAGACTGTTTACCCGATTAGGAAGGTGTGGGTGCCTAGGGAAGAGGGCTGCAAATGCGGCCTTCTTGGAGACAGATCCTCGCTCAACACTATGTCTCAACATTGGAGCGCTTTTGTTTCAAGTTGGGATTCGAGTAGGTTTTGATAAGTAGTATGAGGTGGTTTCCGGGAAGTGGAATGTATATGTAATGTTGCAACAGGAGCATCGACCATTAGTGAGACATTACCCTCTCGAAAGGCCTTAGTGGTCTTGTCTACTATTTATTGTATAAACAGATATAAGGGGATCAATCGGATAGGACCTGAGGGTAGCAGTGTAATGCCCTTATCGACTATGTAATGCTTCCTGGGACTCAACGTCAGCTCCCATACACTTGGTCTATATCCCCAAGCCACAGCAAAGCCAGAGTATATACACATTATGGGGATTTATCCTCTATAAGGCTAAAGAACTGACAACTTTTGAGAGATATAGGGCACAGGGCTAGGGTTGGATCACATGTCACTATTCCCGATGGGGCGAACCTTGAGAGATGCGGCCTGAAAGCCTCGGCCATGACGGTGAATGCAGAACTCCACATTTTACTCCAGGTTTGTTGTGGAGATCTTTGTACTGCGTAGTATCCATTCACTACTAGTGTCTCTTGGCTTAGTTAGTTATTGGGAGTTTTCTGCCGAGCTACGCCTTCGCATTGGTCATCTCGCTAAAGTCCTCCATGACAAGAAGCACCGCTACTGGAACCAATGCGCTAGTAACTGCCTCCAGCTAGTGCTCGATATGTGACTGGCTACTAGTGCATCCCTCCTTCCCCAGTTTGCCTCGCGTGAGGTCTCTGCTAGTAAACAGCTCGTATCTGTTTGTTCCTGATCCTTTGGTTCCGATTGTTCCGGGCAGAGCATATAAATACTGGTTAATTTCCCCATTCTCACCTGTCACTCAGACGAGGAATCGCCCAAAATCTGAGATCTGCGCATTGTTGCCTTTGGCATATTCAGAGACAAGATGCAGCTGCAGATTCTCGCCGGTTTCCTACTTCTCGGCTCGCCAGCTCTGGCAGCTCCGACCGCTACAGGTCCTCCAACTACAAGCTCACTGGGACCTCTGCGCGCCTTGAACTACAATAACCTCGGCCCTCAGAACAATGGGACTGCAGCAGTACTCGTATACGACGAATTGTCTCAGACAGAGGCACAAGCACGTTGTGCAGCCATTGGGGAGAATCTCTACCCACTCGAGTCTGCCCCTCAGTCTGAGCGTTCTGAGATAGACTACCAGCTGGCCTACCTCGCTTTTTCAGGAGATATTCATCCAGATAGCCGTTTCTGGGTAGCTACTGGTGGTTCATCGAAAGAGTGTCAAGCGTACTCTCAAGGACAAAAGCGGCTGGTATCGGCATCGTGCAGCTCCAAGCTCCCCGTCATTTGCACATCTAGTGTCCCGCCAACCACCGACAAAGATAGAACTGCCGTCGCCTCATCCAAGATCACCGTCAAAGCAGAGAACTACACCCTGACGGGATATCGCGACGCACGATCGTTTCGGTTCCTTGGTGTGCCTTTCGCAGATGCCCCGGTGAACGAGTTGCGCTTCGCTCCTCCAAAACCTTTCTCTGGTCCTAAGAAACTCGATGCAACCAAAGTGGCCGATAGCTGTATCCAAGCACTGTCGGCCTTTGGAACGCTGGGCAATGGAGACATTTCCGAAGACTGTCTTTACCTCAATGTTTTTACACCCATCTTGCCTGCAGGTTCCAACGATAACTCAACCCGCAAGCCTGTCGCCGTGTATTTCTACGGCGGTGCATTCGTCAGTGGCAGCGCGTCTATGATTGACTACGACGGTGGAAACTTCGCCAGTCGTAACGATGTCGTGGTCGTCACGGTCAACTATCGAGTAGGAGCACTGGGCTGGTTGACCACTGGCAACCTCACAACCGGAAACTACGGGATAAGAGACCAGATCCTCGCACTGAAATGGGTCAACAGACATATCGCAGCATTCGGTGGAGATCCATCCAAGGTGACCATCTTCGGGCAGTCCGCCGGCGGCCAGAGCGTTGTCGCACTGCTGTCCTCAACCGCCGCGCGAGGTCTTTTCTCCGGAGCCATCGCTCAATCAGCACCGGTAGACTTGCCCTGGTTCACGCGCGATATCTACGCGGACGTCATTGTGCCAGAACTATCCAAGGCCGTCGGCTGCAACCAGACCACGTCTGAGAAGGAGCTCTTGTCTTGCCTGCGATCCGTCCCTGAAACCAAATTCATCAGCAACACCACAGAATTCCAACAGGCACAGGCGGCTTGGACCCAGACCCTCGCCTCGGACTACCTCCACGTCAGCCAGCTCCTCGCCGCCATTGAGCCGCTCATGCCCATAGTGGACCCTCGCGGAGGGGTAATCGACGACCAATTCCACAAACTCCTCGCAAGCGAACGCCTCCCCAATCGCGTCCCGACCATGTTCACAACGGTCACCGACGAAGCCTCCCTCTACGTGGCGAAAACGGTGCCAGACCTCGGCGCAAGTCAAACAGCACTCAACGCGGTGCTCAAGGCCGCCTTCCCCGCCAAACTGGCCGAATCGCTCATCAAATCCAACGCCTTCCCTATCAACATGTCAGACCCAGACAGCACGCGCAATGTCGCCGCCGACGCTCTAACCCACAGCGAATGGAGCTGCGCACAGTCCTACCTCCTCCGCAAAGGCGGCGACCGCGTCTTCCCCCAGCTCTACGAAGTCGAGCTCACCAGAGGCCACATCCAGACCAACGTCTCTGTGCCCGAGATCTGCTCCCCAAACAACAACTACAATGCCAGCTGCCACGCCTCAGACGTGCTCCCCGTCTGGGGAACCCTCAACAGCAAGACCCGCAACGTAGACCCCTACTACGATCAGGATGACATCCTCCATTCGCAGCTGCTCAATGATGTCTTCGGCTCATTCTTCCGCTCTCGCAACCCGAACCCGGACCAGGCCTTCTTGCAGGTCCGTGGCCCAGCCTATGCGTCTACGTATGATATCTTCGTGACGAACGGGTACCGGGTGCCTGAGTATCGGCCTGAGCAGCGGAATGTCAGTTTGTTGGGCATGCCGCCGTCTTGGATTGATAATCCCGGTCTGTCGAGGAAGTGTGCTGTCTTTGAGGATTACGGGTTTACGTTTCAGAATGCCAACTTTACGGCTTAATGCTTAATACTCACATATGGAGGAGATGGATGGTATGAGGTTAATGAGGTGAGATAACGATTGTAGATGTTAATGTAGTATACGCACTAGGAATCTTATATGATTCATTAATGCATTAATGCATACCGTTGACTGAAAAGAGGCGAGATTCTAATCTCTAGTCTGTCGTAAGTCGTAATCGTGATATCTGAAGCTCACGCAAGTCATGCTTGAAAAATGCAAAAACAGCCTCCCAGAAACAGAAACAAAATGTGATCACCGAAATAGCCTTCCCATCGTCATATCAATTCAAGATTCCATGCATCATTATCATCATCAATCGTATTTCGTAAAGTGGAGCCGGACCAACTGAGGGCCGAATCCCAGACCTTTGATGGCAGGGTTGCAAGCCCAAGTCTGCGGCGTTCAAATAGTAGTCCGACTAGTGTTAGTCGGGTAAGCTGTCGTTAGTAAGACTGTCAGTATTTGATAAGCTTCTACTTAATCAAATCAAACACTCATCATTACTGTCGCGTTGCGATGTTCGATTTTGTACCTTGTTAGCGATCATACATGGTTGTTCTCCTGCCTCGGGCATATTCGACGTCTGCCGGTTGAACGGGCACGCCTCTCTTTGAAGGGCTCTGGACGGGTGCCGCCCACCTAGGGTTCCGGGGATCGATATAGCGCGCGCGCTCGGCCGTACAGGTACTGTTTCCGTTTGAGTTGGCATTAGTGGGTCGGTGATAGCTATTACGTCGGTCGCTCATTGGCTCAAGGTCTGGATGGGGATGGACGATGTAGGTATCACCAGCGCCGACGTAGCGGGAATGCATGCGGGTAAATACGGGCACTTCGCGGCCAGGTGGGAAAGTGGGCGGCGGGTCGCTGACGACGCGCTCGCGAAATCCAACGCCTGATGCTCTTTGCTGGAGCGGCTCATCGTTGTATGCTTTCGAGATACGTATTCTTCGCGCCCCATCGGAGTCGTATAATCTTCCTGGATTGGAGTGATGTGTATCGGGGTGGGCGGGAGGTTTGTGGGGATCAGGCGATAAATCCTTTCGAGGTCGGCGGGCGTATGCTTCGTGCGAGTGGCGACGCGTATGGGACACTCGCGGCGGCGATAGATTGCGAGGGTAGCTGTATCGATCTGACCTTGGAGGCTCTGGTACTGCTGATCCCGAATCTTCGGAAGATGCATCTGATCCTCCATACCCTGGTACTGTTCCTGGGCTCACAGATCGCCCGTAAGCCTGTTGGCGCTCGCGCGTCCGCGACTTGGTGGGCTCTTTCGCCCACATTGGTGGCGATGATGGTCGAGATGAATACCCGGTGTTGAGGTTTTCAGATTGTCGCGGAAAGTATGTAGATTGTACCCTGCGAGTAGTGGAGGGGGGCTTTTCGTCGCTTCGTCGGTGACGGTGTTTATGGGGGTTTCGACGCTCACTCGCGGAAGTAGGCTCTTGACGGTGAGGGGTAGTTCGACGCTGACTCCGAGGTGGTTCGTCTTCTTTATGGGTCGGTACATCCTTTTGGCTGAAGTACGAATGGTAAGGAGCGAAATTTGGAGGGGAGGAACGCATGATATTCTTCTTCCAGTAGTCAAGCTCAAACCGTCGGCTGACCTCTTCATGCCATTGTACCATTTCCGGATCAGGTTCCGCTGGGAAGGCTCCTCTAGGGATCACCTTGGGGAAAATTCCACCATTTGGAGTCTCAATGTCCCATAGATCAACCGCATTCTGTAACCACCTCGAGTGCTCATCGGGGTCGAGAAGAAGCTGAATTGTTTGCCATCGCACAAAGCCATTGGGCTGTAGAGCGGGGATAGAGGGTGGTTTGTAGGGATCATTGGTAGGCTGAATGCTGTGGAAGCATCCTAGGCGCTGGTATATGAACGAAAGAGCGGAAGGTCTCGTTTGGAGGAATAGGACGTCGTAATTACCGCCAACTTTTCGGTAAAACGCTGCCAGGCGGTCGGGAGTCAGGTCCGTTGTCGCGAACTCGTCGAAGGAAGTCTGGACAGAGTTCAGCATTTGAGGCATTGTGCCACCTTCCGCGAACGCGAGGAACTCTCTTTTTCCACTTACCATTACCTGCGCAATTCCCAAGCACAGTTGTTCGAGTAACGGGGTGGGGCTCTTGTCGGCGTTAATCAACACCCCCCAAAAATCAGCGCCCTCATTGTGGATGGAGGACATGGCCGAGCAAGAGTCTGGGCTGCGGCGAAGACATTTGAAAACAGCGACCGCGATCGTTGCATTAATGAAGCCGGAATGACAAGACGAATGCAGCTGGAAAGGCGGGCAGAGTAATACTGCAGCGGTCGATAGGTGCATCCAGTCATGGACAGGAACAGGCCACACTCGGCGGTTAGGCACCCATCGTCATCGCTCCACTGTGGGGGAGCCCAAATGATGATGCTGTTTGTTGGCAGGCGGTCAGCCCGATCCGCCTCATTTACGAGGGAAAGACGAATCAGGAGGTAGACGAAAATGGAACCTGAGGGATGGAAGGTTGCAAGATGCAGCAGCTTACCTGCAGGAAACCCTTTTGGTCCCATTTCGTGGCAGGGATATTGCCCAGAGTGCCTGGGTGCCTGAGCAGGTGAACAAACAAAACCCCGCATGTGCCTGAGGAGCATGGCCAACAATGCCACCAGTCAAGTGCATAGTATTCTCTCCGGGCACTTTTGGCCCAAGAAACATAAAAAAATTCTAAGGAGAAATTTTAGTTTCTGAGTAGGGTTAATATTGGATAATTCTCAAGTCGTAGTGATTTACCCTTTTGAGCATTATGTAATAGCTGCAAGCCTTAGTAGCAAATATCCATTGAACAACAAGTTATATATTGTATGTTGTTGTTATTGTATACTTCTGGTCCTTGCTACCTCTTGCTCGCTCTTAAAGCTTTATTACACCTAGTTCTTTGTTTAAAATGGGAAGCTTCATTTGTAGCTCGATCGAGTGTTATTTTTATTTTTTATTTTTCCATTTTCCTTTTTCCCCTTTGTGTTCGCTATGTTGAATTTTGTCAATTCGGTTGTGATACCATGGCTTTTAGGTGACACTCAGCGGCAACGATAAGATATGCTATGTGCACTACTGTCTCCTGCCTGATCAGGAGAGCATTCTTCGTTTAAAAACAAATTACATACGTAGGATTTCCGCATTCAGGAAACTCTGAGCTTGATTACATGACTCGAGTTTAAGAATTAACAAGGAAGGATGGGAAGCCACATCATCCCGCCATAGTTCAGTGAAAAATGCAAAACAACTTGGATATATATTAGTCCCATGAATGTTGACCTGACTGTCTTGAGATGACCCGAACCAGTCGCACGTAGTAAAGGGGGAAGAAGACTTCGCATGTAAGTGTGTTGTGAAGGCCGACTTCGTACTCCGTCCAAGTTACTCCCTTAGAATACATATTGATCGATGAGGCGCATTTCTGGAGATCTTGAATACACAAAAATCTCTACCTGTACTATAATACCTCGTGCAGATCAATTCTTAGAGAGTTGTTAGAACTTGAGTTTATTTTCTTGGGCTCTAATTAAAGGGGCTTTCAACCAACCGTCCGAGATGCTTCTATATTAATTAACGCCTTCTAGTCTACTCTGGATGGGACGGTTAAGTGATCTACATCATAGTTGACTATCATGTCACCGAGAAACCTCGCTAAAATCCGCAGTTGATGAAACTAGTTCCAGACCACCCCATCAAGTTGTATGGCATAGACAAACAACGGGATGCTTGTTGAAGCCGGAGAGTTATGATTGGTCAGCGTGCCGCCGATCTGAGATTCTACAGCGGGCCTTCGGCCGTCCTGTCATTCCAGTGGGCCTGCATCTGGAATGCGAAGCCCCAATCTGCTACATTCAATCCGATGGAAGAATGAACAAATATGGCTGAGGGCACAACACTGTTGCTGGGGCGTGTGCACCCCTTGTCTCCTTTTCAATTCTCTGTTTCTTTGTCTGTGTGCTCCTCGAGTCTCATTACCTCCCGGGACACAGCTTGACATGTCTTTACTACTCGCAGATTGATCGAACAAAGACTCGGTTTTTAACCTGTCAAGCCGTTTGTTGAGATTATTTTAATTTCTGCCCTTAATTACTCTCCCCTGCCGGGAAATAGGAGAGAGAGAGAGTTGGTAACACAAGCCAACTGTACCAAAAGCAATTTACTACACGCGAGAATCACCTCGATCAACTCTATATTTACAACAAAACCCCTCTATCACCAAAGAACTACATCTCTCGAGTACACCAACACATCCCATTCCAAGGGCCGATTGTAAACGGTTCCTATGTCTTCCAACGCGTAAACAATAAACCCCACAGAATGGCTCTTGTTCGAGACCCAGCGTTTTGGAGGCGCTTCTCACGCGCCATCCACCTAGATGAGGAAGCAAAAGCTTCAAAGACGGAAAATAAGAGCGGTGTTATCTACTCGTAAGGCCAACTGACCCTATTTCCAGCCTTTCTGCTTAGGGGCAACGATGTCTCGGTTTCCAGATTATGTTCACTAACAGTTGAACCCAGGGATGACTGGATTCTGAAGCAACGAAAGAAACGACGTCGATGGATCTGTTGTGGCTTCTTGATATTTGCAGCGTTTGCTATAGTGGTTGCTGGTGTGGTGGTGGTTTTTTGGTGGTTCCATTCTCACAACTGGTTGCGCAAGTCATAACATGCCAGGAGGACCGACACTGGCGGTATATCAATTTGAATTTGTGTCACCATTGCCTGGCGCATGCTCACCAATACAGGTCCCGATTTTATGTGGATACGCGGGCGTCGTCCACAACGGGCAACCCACGATAACCTGGCATGGTGATGCTGAAGACCACGCGATAAGGAAGCGGCATAGAACCGCAACACTATCATTCATTTCGCCGAGCTCTTGCAAACCGACAAACTTTCATCGAGGTTCGAGTTATCATTGAGCAGGTCTCATGGGCGGTTTTTTGACTTTGAAGGCGTTGAAGGTTCAGACTTAATAGGAAATACCCAGGATGTTTCGATTCCATGATGTCACAAATGCTTCGCCTTGACCTGTTTTACTTTCTCACTGAACATGTGTGATATAGCTGGATTTAATGTATTTTCCATGATGCGATGTATGCGTTTTCGCTGGCCTTGGCTGCCTATTGGTCAGGCACAACTTCGACATCGCTTAGTCGAGGAGTGGATGAACAGTGTGGGTTCAGCCAATCAGAGGTCATGGTACGGATCATATTTATTCTGCAACGGAGGACAGATAAGAAGAGTACATACATAGGGTAGAGTAGAGTGCAAAGCGCTCGTCTGGTACAGTTGCAGTGTCCGCATGGACTTGCCTGAAAGGGTTGACTCGATATCCGGTAGTCGGCACAATATCGGTCACGTGAGGTCATACTTCAGACGCTCAAGTCCTATCTATCCCTGCTTTTGCAGCCATATCAATCGTGAATAATGCGATCACAGAGCAAATCATGCATAGCAGACCTAAACGATAAGTATCTTCTTTACAAAGTGCTGTATGGGAGGTAAGCCATAGCTTTATGGAGCTTGGGGGTGCCTTAATAGCTCACATCTCCGGTAGCGCTTATCAGCGGGTCCTATCGCAGTTCTCTCCGCATCTCGTTCCCCCCGCAATAAATAGAGCTCCAATTCCGCTTCGTGTTGCATTCCCCTGATTTCCTAAGGTATTCTCTTCCCCTGTAGGACTCTCCTCAGGCAAGCCTACCATTCACGATGCTTCCGCCGTTTGACTATTTTACATATCGTAGCGTTCGGTAAGTCACCACTGTCTATTCCGCTCCACTCTCTTTGCGGAGCTATAGTGTATAGCTACCTATTCGGCGATCAAGAACCAATTAACAGTCCGCAGGGATTACAAGAGAAGGGAACGGGCTGCCCGTTTCGCATCTCTCCCCGCAGCATACCATGCCCCTTTCACAACCTTTGATAAGGCCGTCATCAACAAACCAATTGAAGAGCTGGTTCAGGAGGTCCAATCCTCCTCGCTTTCGGCCGCCGACGTGCTCCAGACTTACGGCAAGGTAGCCGTCAAGGCCCACGAAAAGACCAACTGTGTAACAGAGCTCCTTCTTCCTGAAGCCGAGTCATGGCTACAGTCAGAAGTCAACCTCAAGGGCCCGTTGGCAGGTGTACCTGTTTCCTTGAAAGATTCAGTGCAAGTCAAGGGTTTCGATATCAGTCTCGGTTACACACGGCTGGCTAAAAAGCCATACAGCGAAGATGGCCCTATGGCAAAGCTGTTGAAGGACGCTGGTTAGTGTTGCACACCTTGTACACGGATAGGCGTCTTCTTACCTCTTTTAGGTGCTGTACCGTATGTAAAGACGGCACTGCCAATTACCCTTCTGTCCTTTGAGTCTGCAAATGCACTGTGGGGCCACTGCCGTAACCCCCATGTCCCAGAGTACTCCCCTGGAGGTTCGACTGGTGGTGAAGGCGCGATACTCGCCCTGGGTGGCCGTATCGGCATTGGCTCAGACGTCGCAGGCTCTGTTCGTGTCCCTGCTGCCTGGAGCGGTATCTATTCCCTGCGCTGCAGTACTGGTCGCTGGCCCAAGGTGGGGGTCAACACCAGCATGGCCGGCCAAGAAGGCGTTCCAAGTGTTTTCAGTCCTATGGCTCGTACATTGAACGACCTCACCTACTTCACCAAGGCCATCGTTGGCATGAAGCCCTGGAAGTACGACTATACCGTTCATCCCATTTCCTGGCGCGATGAAGAGGAGTCCGAAGCCAAGAGCAAGAGATTGCGTATTGGGCTGATGACCAACGATGGTGAGAACACCTAACCCCTCGCTGAATAGCTCTCTCTTTCTAACTCTCCGCAGGAGTCGTGCCCCACCCAGCAATTGAGCGAGCTCTGTCTACCACCGTCGCTGCTCTCACCGCAGCGGGCCACACCGTCTCCGAGATCACAACCCCAGCAACCGCCGACCCCTTCACAGGTCTCCACCTCGCGTCTCAGCTTCTCAACACAGACGGCTGCGTCACATTCAACTCCCACCGGTACAACTTCGAGCCCTCTGACCCAGGCGCTGACCAACTCACCCGCATCTGCAACCTTCCCCGTCCCCTCCGCTACCTGTACTACCTGTACGTCCGGTACATCAGACGGGACTTCAAATGGGCCAGCCTGATCCGCACATTCTCTCCCAAGTCCTCCGCCGAAACCTGGAAGCTAGTGGCCAAGCGCGAGTCATTCCGCGCTACCTGGCATGCCTGGTGGGATGCCGAGCCCCAACAGTACGACTTCATCCTCTGCCCCGTCAACGCCACCCCAGCCCTCCCGCATAAGGCCATGAGCGACGCCGTCTCCTCTTGCGGGTACACCTTCCTGTGGAACCTTCTGGACTACACGGCCGGTGTGCTCCCTGTCTCCCACGTCGACGCCAAGCGGGACGCGCTCACAGCGCCCTACAAGAAGATCCTCAAGGGCCTGGGCGCCAACAATGCCATTGCAAAGGGCGCCTGGAAGCACTACGACGCGGCGAAGATGGCCGGACTCCCCACGGCGGTGCAAGTTGTCGGCAGAAGATGGCAAGAGGAGAAGGTGCTCGGATACATGGAGGCGGTGGAGAAGGCGCTGGAACAGTACCGGGATCCGGCGACCGGGGAGAGTGGCAAGTATACTTTGATTGAACTTGACTAATTAAGTTCGGTGAGGTTACATTGAAAGGTCCTAGGAATTTTGAGTCAAGCTTTCAGGTTTGACCGTTTCGGTTGTACCGAGTGTCTCTATGCTTTTTTGCCGCCTGTCACTTATCAGATGGTGGTGACATCATTTTCTCGGAAGATAGAACATAATTAGGAAAGAGTCGAGTGGATGTCGCTCAAGACATGCGGAACTTTATGGATCTTCCATTGTGTATCAACTTTTGGGTGGGCGTCGCAATTCCATGGGTGGCTTTCTTATCAACCATAGATACTTAGCAGACACGTACCAATACCCTATCTCTCGTGAATTACTACCTTTCCCAGAACTAATTTAACTATGTACCTTTCTCCGTCTTTCTCAAATTAATCCTGATCAGAACTGTTATAGTTTTAGTCAAGTGGTTGGCATGGTTCGCAAAGGCAGAGAGAAGGTTTCTCGTGTTCAGGACACACCGCTTCGCCTCCTCGAAGCCATGCTTCCATGCGAATAAACAGGATGTGGTTGACAAACCGCTCCATGTGGAGCGTATTCTACGCCGACTTTCTGCTTCTCGTGGTCCCAACAGACACCTACGCACTGTCGGTGATTGGCGCACGAATGTGTACAAAGAAGCAACGTACCTGTCAACGCGTCCGGGATTTGAAACTCATCGAGTACTTCTCCGTGCGATAGGTGAGTGGAGCCACGCGTGCTTGTAGCTAAGGGAATGCTCCAGCAGGGGTGGGAGCAAGGTACGTCTTACGGACGTCAGGAAATGTGGGTCATACATGTCAGCTCTGTAGCGGAGAGTTAAAGTGAGATGAGCACCCGCCCAATCTCCGCTCAGCGCGACCCGCCATGCAAGGATACTGAAGGTGCAGATCATCTATTAGTAGTAGCTGGCAGACGTGATGGCGTCCTGTAAGGATGCTGGAGAGCGTCTGCCGGTATTCCAGGCCCGTCGGTGGTCTGATAGCGTGCTAGGAGGTAAAGTGATTGCCAGCAATTATAGTATGCTGCGGATTCTCTATGCTCCGCCGTGGAGATGGGGGATGGCTAAGCAGCGAAAGTCGAATTTCCGAGTTATCGGTTTCGTATCGGGTGGGATACCAGGTTCTACTCATATTTGTCGGGGCACATTTCGTCATCGCACGCGAATCTCTGGTAGCTGGTAGGATTAGCTGGGTCTTAACGGCGCGCGTGGCTGCAGGGGGGCGCCTCGTGTTGTCAACTACATGGTATTGACATGCGTAAAAGAATCCTCAGAACCATATTGTCGAAAACTTCACGAGCAGACCAATAGCCATCCTGTTGTAACCGTGGATATTGGTAGTACAGCGCTGATGGCGGCAGGGGTAGGATGGGGTCGACTACACTGAAACAGTGGCTGATGAGCAGTATTATGCGAATAGCGGTTGGGATAGGGATAGAGTGAGAAACCACCGGCCAAGCCGCATGAACCGGCAGGAGGTATGCTGATCATTTTACGATATGGATTCTTGAGATGATGGTGTGTAATTCTAGCTTTCCCCGTTGGGTAGCCTCAATTCAACGCCATTCGGTGCCAGTGTCGTCACGGTGATTGTGGCAGCCGATCATATGCAGTTTGAATCAATATCTGAGGATCACACTGCTTTTTGTGAGATGTCACTTTGGCCGCTTGCATGGTGTAAGTGGTCCCCGCATATTAGATCCAGGCACGCTTATTGCTTGGATTCGAATAGTCAGCAATCGATGGGGGAGCAAGGGATGATCATCCTCGGAAAAGAGAGACATTCAAATCGTTCAAGTATAAGAGTAAAATTAGAAAAAGAAAATTAAAAATGTGAGGGATCTTATTCAAGGGGGGTTGCAAAGAAAGGAAAGGAAAAATGGGAGCTGAATATTAATAATAATAAAAGTAAAAATAAAAATAACAAAAATCAAGGAGGAAAAGGTATTCCAAATGCAAAGTCGA